>NW_021533903.1:0-316 GCF_001605985.2 Dendrobium catenatum | reverse complement strand
ATTAGTATTTGGTAGTTACGAAGAATCATACACTTCATTATGCCGGATGATGGAAGCAATACGTTTAGCAGTCCCTGGTTCTGTTTACAATATTCTAGTAACACATGTAATGCGATTCAAGAGCATTTTCTGGTCTTTTGGACCTAGCATTGTGGGATGGCAATATTATCGTCTAATTCTTTATCTTGACGGTACTTTCCTATTATGAAAGTATAGAGGAACATTGCTTGCTGCTGTAGGCGTGGATGGAAATGGTGATTTGTACCCACTCGCATTTGTAGTGGTTGAATCAGAATCAATATAATCATGGACATGG
>NW_021533902.1:0-206 GCF_001605985.2 Dendrobium catenatum | reverse complement strand
AATACATTTATTCTCCTAACATGGTCATCAGACGACCGATATTTTATGTGACCAAACCATCTAAAGCGACTCTCTTTAATCTTATTTATCACAGGAGCTACTCCAATCTTTTCACATATATACTTATTTGCATTCTATCTCTAAGTGTAAAGCCACTCATCCACTTAAGCATCCTCATCTCTATAACATTTAACTTATTTTATGGT
>NW_021533901.1:0-264 GCF_001605985.2 Dendrobium catenatum | reverse complement strand
AGCTTCATTTATAATTAGAATTGTTTTTACTTTATTAGATTCTTAAAACCTCTTGACATATGTATAGAAGTCTTAAGGGTTAGAAAATAACACTGCTTTTAGTCCTACAACACTAGTGACACCTTAGGACAAAAATTAACGACCGAGTTTTAGAAAACATAGACTTAGAATGCATGCTCCCTATAGGATAGAAATATTAAAATAAAAAACTTAGTGATACGCTTTCCTAGATTTAGTTTCTTTTTCTTAATCCACTAATAATCA
>NW_021533900.1:0-578 GCF_001605985.2 Dendrobium catenatum | reverse complement strand
CTTTGTACTTTATAGTGAAAATCCATTTGCTCCCCACGTACCATTTCCCAGCTAGCAAATCAGTAATAGTACATGTTATATTATCCTCAAACACATCAATCTCATCTTGCACTGCCATCTTCCACTCTGAATTTTGTAATGCTTCTTGTATTATGCTAGGAACTTGAATATCATCACGAGAAGTAGAAAATGTTATGTAAGATAGTGATAGCCCTTCCTAAGTAACATAATTCTCAATTGGATGGCCTATACATCTCTTAACACCCTTCTCCTCAATGCAATCGGGATGGTAGAGTCATCAATGTTGGAAATTAGCATATCTCCATCCTTATCTGTACATATATTTTCTCTAGGTTGACTTGAAATTAGGTCAATATCTTGGCCACATGCTTGCTGTGATCCATACTTGTTGACCCTCATACTAGTGTCGGGGTCGAGTCGACCGCGCAAGGTGGGTTTTAAAAGAGAAAGAGCTTGAAATCGTGCAAAAACTCACCCGACGCGTGTCGACCGAAACTCAAAATCGTCGAGACGAACTCCGTTTGCGAAACGGATAGCGCCGATGCGTCCGGAGCAAC
>NW_021533899.1:0-1346 GCF_001605985.2 Dendrobium catenatum | reverse complement strand
TACAACAGACTCAAGAAAGGAAAAAGATTACAAACTGTTACAGACCTAGTCTACCAAAACTTGTGCTGGTTCCAGATTGCAGTCTGATCGTGTGGACCTGAAACGTTAGTACATAAGGCAATCGTAGAGAAATAAGGAATATTTGCTATCATCAAAATCATAAACCATAGATCCGCAACAACATCTAACTAGCGAACGCTGTGATCACTACTGGCAACACCGGAGCTAACATCCAGTTTGGTAGTCTTGACTTTCCTTCAGTTGTTGCAAGAGCTTCTACAGTCCCCATGATTGGGATGGATATTGAAAGAATTACGAGGGGACTCCATCCTGTCAAGGCTTCTACCCGTCGCCCACATCTGCCAGCACAGCGACCCACTATTGAAGTTACTATACACCCAACGCATCCGCCAGCATCGCGGTCCACTGCTACTTGTGAAAATCCTCATAAGAGGGTCTTTGTATTTGAACAACTTTCACAATCGGAAACCCCAGCTACCAAGAGAGTTGTGAATGGCGATAGGAATTTTGTGGTGGCTGCAAATGCCACATCACTGCCATTCAGGATACCTGCACCCATTAAGGATAATGTTAAAGCTTCCTCATCTCGAGGAAAGCTAACAAGGAGGTAGAGGAGAAAGCTAAATGCTGAGCTACGAGCTCAAAAGCAATTGGTGCCTATGCACTCATCAAATTTGTCGGCACAAGAGCTATAGACTGACATCCCCACCCAAAACAGGTTTAACAATCTGAAGTGATGAAAAGAAATAGCTCTTTTGGTGAACTCAAACAATCATTCTAGGAGCATTGACCAGAAGTATCGAGCCCTCAAAAGATAAGAGTACCTGAACGAATGTCAGCCCAACTACATCGAGTCTTGAAGACAGTCGAAGAGAGGGGACTGATGAAGAAGAAATTTTAAATGCCGCCAATTATTAAGGACAAGAGATCCCCTATGAGAGAAAGGCTATCATCTGTTGTGATAACTAAATAAAGAAGGCACCAACGATAAGCTCTGTGGGAAGCACATCTGGGCGTGACGCTTGGACCACATGTCGAAGGATCTGCCACCGAAAGGGCCCAGCAAAAAGGATAAACAAATATGGAGGTCGATGCCTCAAAAAGAGAAGATGATTGAAGAAAGAGATGTAAATTTGGGTGTGACATCCAGTATGGCTTACCAGAGATCCGCCCCCGCCTACAAACAGCGTCAAAGATAGGTCCAAAAGAATACCTACGATGATGTTCCTCTCGATGGTTGATGTTAAGTCTAGTGAATAGGTTGTTAAACCTACGTTAATGTCCCAAAGCTACCAAGAGAGGGGGGGGGGGTGAATTGCTATTTT
>NW_021533898.1:0-1149 GCF_001605985.2 Dendrobium catenatum | reverse complement strand
TCTTGTTAGAAAGTTCTCTCAAGTTTTACCCCACTCCGAATGTCATAGAGGCACTTGATTGTTTTGTGTTAGAAAGTGTTTTGTTAGAGTTTCATGTGTCATTTCATTTGGAAGCTTTCATAAGTCATTTTGGGATTTCTAGTTTAATGATGAGCTTCGTGTAGTGAAATCTCTTTATGTATTTTTGGAACAAAAATGATATTTCTTATATAAACCGGCTTTCTCTAATGTTTGCTTCTAAAATCTAAGGTTGGAAGAAGGTAGGATATACAAAGGAATTTTGTTTTAGTTTTGGGAACTTGAGTTTCCTTTGTTGCTTTGAGTTTGGTAAGGAATAGTTTGCGTAGTCGAGTCGGGTCCGTATCAAGTGCTGTGTTTGGATCGTGGGGACAGTAAATGGCATTTAAACACCTTCTCTCCTATTTATATCATATTGAATGGGAGTGAAGGGTGTTTTAGAGACATGCTTGGCTTCGAAGAAGCATGTCCAATAGCAAAATGCCCACATTCCTTTATTGTTTTGTCTTCTCATTTCTTCTCTCTTTTTGGAATTTTGTAATTTTTGTTCTTCTCGCATTTCTACTACTCTCCCACTTATTGTCTCATTTCACTTATAGATCACTAAACCTATTAATACATGTATGAATGTCTAGAAGGATTAGAAAAACATCTCCTTTCGTTTCCTATAACGCTAGTGACAACTAAGGACAAAAATTAAGGATCGAGTCTTAGATAACATAGACTTAGGATGCATGTTCCTTATAGGATAGAGACATTAAAACTTAAATTTAGTGACACATTTTCCTAGATCTAGTATTCCTTAACTCACTAATAATCAACCAATGAAAGTTAATCTTAATTCAATGTTTAACCAATACACTAAAACACTTAATTTGTACTCGAACCATAATTAATATTTCATAATCTCTAAAATACAAAACTTAAATTAGATCTAATAAATCTAATAATCCATTCATAACGAACTTAAAATTTAAAAGATGTAGATTGAATTAGGAGAGCAAATCTAAATTAAAACTCACTAAGCTAAAAGTCTTCTAAAACCCAAAACCCTCTAACTCATCTAAAATTCAATCAATCATTAAGCTAATCTTTTAAAACAATTCAACAAACTTTTTAATACAATTATAT
>NW_021533897.1:0-231 GCF_001605985.2 Dendrobium catenatum | reverse complement strand
ATTTAAGGCATACTACGACACCGAATGTAGTAGCCTCAAATCTTAGATCTAAGTTGGGCTTAGTGCTCTACGAACACTAAGACTCGTGTCCTAGCTAATGTAGTGCAAAACCTGGACTTATCCCGGCCTGAATTAGGGGAGTCAGCTAACCTCCTAATTGCTTTAAAGCCATGCTGTCCATTCAATTATGAAAGATGGGTGGGTGGTACAGTTATTTGGAAATAGGATCGA
>NW_021533896.1:0-283 GCF_001605985.2 Dendrobium catenatum | reverse complement strand
TGCATTCTTGAAGTCGGCAGCCAGTTAAAAAAAAAAACTAACATTTTGTTTTGGGTAGATTTCTTACAACTTTCTAAAGTCATTTTTTTAGTAAGAAAATTTTATTAAAATGTTTGAGGCAATTTTTTATTACAATTTTTTTAAAAGAATCTATACTAAAAAATAGTTTTAGAAAACAACAAAAAAATTATCTCAAACAAAGAGACAACTTTCTTATTATTTTCTAAAACAGTTTTCTAACACAAAAACAACATCAAGCCTTTGTCCCACTACATTGTGGCAT
>NW_021533895.1:0-400 GCF_001605985.2 Dendrobium catenatum | reverse complement strand
TCTCTGCATCCGGTCGGAGGACGTAATAATTGTTCGTGAGAGAGAGGCTAGATGGAGAGAGAGACGGATGAGAAAAAATGATTAATTATGAATCAGCCAATTATTTTGAAGAATTGACTCATTTTTAAATTTATAAATAAATATGCTTCTATTGAGAAAAAAATGATTAATTATGAATCAGCCAATTATTTTGAAGAATTGACTCATTTTTAAATTTATAAATAAATATGCTTCTATTGCTAATTATGAAGATTAACGTGCTCTTTATAAAATAAAGATTTAGAAATAATGACAGTCAAAGCTAACAAAAATATAAGCCATATTAATCTCTCACGCGACAATCTTTTACATAAAGAAGTATTGATGGTGATTATTAAAATATTATTTAAAACAAATAATA
>NW_021533894.1:0-618 GCF_001605985.2 Dendrobium catenatum | reverse complement strand
ACAAGCCCACTCATCCCAAGCATCCGGGCCATCCCAAACATCCCGGTCACCCCTCCCCCAGCCCGCCCGTCAGCCCGGTGACTCCAACCCCAGTCCCGGTGACGCCGAAACCAACACCGCTGCCGCCTACACCATTGCCGCCGGTTCCTGTGACTCCTACACCGGTGACTCCGATACCGGTGACGCCGGCACCGCCAGTAGCACAATGCTCGGTTGATACTTTGAAGCTGGGGGCCTGCGTAGACCTATTGGGCGGGCTGGTGCATATCGGGCTTGGTGACCCTGTTGTGAACCAGTGCTGTCCTTTAATTCAGGGACTAGTGGAGCTGGAGGCTGCGGTTTGCCTCTGTACTACCATAAAGCTGAAGCTTCTGAATATCAATATATATCTTCCTCTTGCTCTGCAGCTGCTTCTTACTTGCGGCAAGACTCCTCCGCCGGGCTTTACTTGCACCCTTTGATCAGTACGGGTTCGAGTGAGTTCTTCTCTCTTGCACTGACGATTTTAGTATTATTATTATTATTTTTTTAGAAAAAAAAATTCATAAGACATTTTTTTAGCTTTTATATTATAATGCAGTTAATTTTATAATAATTTAAATAATACTGCTGGTTCTC
>NW_021533893.1:0-309 GCF_001605985.2 Dendrobium catenatum | reverse complement strand
AAATGCAATATTTATAAATTTAACAAATCCTGAGAAATTATATAAAATACTATTTTAAGACTTTAATTATACTACAACATTATTTTTATGTGTAGATTATTACTTATTTAAATGAAAATAAATTTCTAGTATAAGATTTACATAAAAATATTTAAATATTCAGAATTGGTGTCCCCATCATATATAGAAAGTTATGAGCTGAGAGTTTTGTGAACATAATTTTTTTGTAATTAAAATATAAATTTAATTAGAAAATTTGAGAAAACTTCATATTTTTAAAAATTGAGATAAGCAAAACATAACCTACCT
>NW_021533892.1:0-413 GCF_001605985.2 Dendrobium catenatum | reverse complement strand
TAATACTCTGAGAGGAGGACTCTAGGGAGTTGACGTAGGTCATTGTTTGACCGAACCATTATAAAATTCTGGTGTGCTAATTTTGATTTCTTATTTTAGCACTTTACTTTTTATGCATTTCATTTATGTGATAATTACTTGCTAAAAATTAGTGATTAATGATTCATTTTATTGATTAAAATTTCATCATCATTATTTTATCTTTTGATAAAATTATTTTCTTCAGCATCAAGTGATAGTTGTTGCTTGATTTTCATAATTATTAAAAAAACTAAAAAATAAATCTGTTGTACCTTTAAGTGAGCAATTATTTTTTTTAAGTTCACCTATTCATCCTCCTATTGGTGTGCCTGGAGATAGTTTACTCAAGCTTAACATCCTACATCAAAATTTCAATTGGTATCAAAGTGATA
>NW_021533891.1:0-240 GCF_001605985.2 Dendrobium catenatum | reverse complement strand
TGCATTGGTCTTCTTGAAGCTTTCTTTTGTAAGAGCTCTAGAGAGAGGTTGAGAGCTAGGTGGAGCCTAGGAGAGGCCACCCGTCGTATCCGACAGTCACCACCGGTGGCTCTTGGTTTTTTCTCGTCTTCCTTCTTCCATTATCCTCCGTTTTCCACCTCCGGCCTCTCATCCACCACCACAAACCTTCCCCTCTTAACCTCACCTCCCAAAAATCCCTCTCCTCAAAGAAACCCCCCC
>NW_021533890.1:0-232 GCF_001605985.2 Dendrobium catenatum | reverse complement strand
TCCGAGTCGGGTTAGGGTCAACCTGTTTGAACTCGGGTTAGTTCCGGATTCGACCCGAACCCGACCCGTGACCCGAAATTAACACCCCTATGCTACATCACCATTTTGCTGTGTACCAGTGATGTGTACCACTGTATATTGGGTGATCATGGTATGAAGCATCTTGATTTGCCTCCGAACGATCCGGTGACAGCACAGAATAATTTCTCCATCTAAGATGAGTGTCCTCAAT
>NW_021533889.1:0-333 GCF_001605985.2 Dendrobium catenatum | reverse complement strand
ATAAATAAACATTTTTTATTCACTCCAATTGAGTGTTAATTGAAGCATTAAATCTAATCTTTGCAAATCATTTTAAACAACTATCCATGTTAAGGTCAACCCATTCACTTTCATAGTCCTCAAATATAATTTATATACTCATCTACTAGGTGTATATTTTATTTTTTATTGTACATATACTAAATTTATAAGTTTATGTTCAATAACATTATATTTAATATATACCACTAATCATTTCTTTAATATAATCATTCCCTTTCTTAATTTATCCCTCTTAATGTTTTTCATGTATATAGATTAACATTCTCATTTTTTATCAAACTTCTTTTAATT
>NW_021533888.1:0-531 GCF_001605985.2 Dendrobium catenatum | reverse complement strand
ACAATCCGACGATCCATTCAACCAATTAAGATGGTTCATAATGTCCAAACCAGAAGAATCACCTAACTGATTTTCCATATAATGCGATTCCACCAAATTAATAGGGACTTCAATTAAACTGTTGATAACCGGGTTACAAGCATCTCTAGCACCAGACAAAGGAGCCACAGCTTCAACCAGAGCATTAACCAAAGGGGCAGAAGGATTAACAACAACAAGACCTTCTGAATCATTAATATTATCCATCGACTTAATCGGTAAAGTAATCTTACTCGTAGACGGTAAAACAGGAGGAAAAAAAGGAATATCATTTGGGGAAAGACCAAACATAGCAGCATCAGAAACAATGCCGCCAGCTGCCAACCCACCAGAATCCTCCCTAGCTAAATTCGACTCCACCAGATCAGACACAGACTCATTAAAAGCATTCTGAGCTATAGAAATTGTAACATGAATAGCAGTAATGGGAACAATAGAAGATTCCAGAGCAGTCATATTAGGAAGGCATTCACCCACAACCGGACAAACCTC
>NW_021533887.1:0-200 GCF_001605985.2 Dendrobium catenatum | reverse complement strand
AGAGAGAGAGAGAGAGAAGTAAGAAGAATAAGATACCAAGAAGGCCAACTGCGAAGGCTAGAGTGTGCTCAGAAACCATCTTAAAATTTGTTGGAGGGCGAGAGTGAGAAGAAAGCTCCCGGTTGGTGATCAAGAAATTAGCAACAGAGGTGGGCTAGGAGAGCTAAAGCCTTGCGAATGGATGTGAGAACTAAGGTAGG
>NW_021533886.1:0-230 GCF_001605985.2 Dendrobium catenatum | reverse complement strand
CCGCGAGCCAGCCGCCCGATAGCAGCCAGGAACTGGCTGGCCCCCGCGCCGTCGCACAGCGCATGGTGCACGCACATTCCGAGCGCGAAGCCCCCGCAAGCGAACCGGGTTATCTGGAGAGCGAGCGGGCGGGCCAGTGCCTCGTCCGGGTTGGCGTCGGGCGCGAGCCGGTCGAGGATGGGTGAACCCGGTTCGGCGTCGAAGAGGCGGAGGACAGCGTGGAGCGGGTC
>NW_021533885.1:0-204 GCF_001605985.2 Dendrobium catenatum | reverse complement strand
TCACATTTTCTTCCAAATTTAATCTATCAATCTTTTGGGAGTTTTCTTCAATCTCATATTCAACAACATTTGGCTCTTCCAAATTTCCAGATTCATCAAATACAACATGTGTGGTTTCTTCAATGACTAAAGTTCTTTTGTTAAATACCCTATAAGATTTTCCAACACTTGAATATCCAATAAAAATTTCTTCATCTGATTTTG
>NW_021533884.1:0-292 GCF_001605985.2 Dendrobium catenatum | reverse complement strand
TTTCCTTGCTTGTGTTATCTTGAAGTGTCGGGCAATCGACTCTCACATGTCTAGGTTTACTGCATTCAAAACAAACAACATCAGAAGATCCTTTAACATGTTTATGATCCTTACCTTTTCTCCAATTTTGATGATGCGTTTGTTTCTTCCTTAGAAAGCTTTTGCATTGCCTTGTGATGAAGGCAACTTCATCGCTTTCAGACCCAAAAGATTCAGAATCTGATTTATGTGCCTTCAATGCGATTGTTTTCTCCTTCTTTTTCTCACCTGCATCAAGATTTCTTTGATTCTC
>NW_021533883.1:0-204 GCF_001605985.2 Dendrobium catenatum | reverse complement strand
AGTCCTGGGACAGCAGTTTTCCTAATGCTGAAGTTCAGAACAGCAGCCAATCTTCTTCTGGATAGCAGTGGGGTTGGCTGAAATTCTTGGACAGCCTGCAGGTGGTGTCCAGAAATCTGGACAGAACTTGGAAACTTCAGGAAGAGAGAAAAATCTGAGAGAAAAGGGCTTGTAGTGGACGGCTAGAGTTGAGGGGATCAGGGA
>NW_021533882.1:0-413 GCF_001605985.2 Dendrobium catenatum | reverse complement strand
GGATGATGTGTTTTGCATAATGATGGCTACTTTAATGAGAATTTCATAATTAGGGTTTCTGCTTTTAAACTGATCGTCCAGGAAGATATAAAATCATTTTGGACGATGTTACCAAAAATAGTAAACTCTAGGAACAGTCAGAAATCGTTCAAGTTACAAAGCATCAGAAGCCACACCAAATACAATTGACTGAGGAAAGTAAAAAGGGTACAAACTCACTCAGACCTAGTCTACCCAATCTTGAGCTTATTCCAAATTGTAGTCCGATCGTGTGAACCTGAAATATTAGTAGAAAGCAGTAATAGAGAAATAAGAGTGTTTACAATCATTAAAATCATAAACCATGAAAATAGATCCGCAATAATATCCCCTTTTTTATGATGGCAAAAACTACAATTTGAATTTTCAAAAAG
>NW_021533881.1:0-1142 GCF_001605985.2 Dendrobium catenatum | reverse complement strand
TATAGCTAAATAAATGAGTGGATTAAATGAAAATTGGAATATATAAATGAGTGCCTTTCATATAATATAAAAAGTACAAGACATTCATAAACAAAATTATTGATGAGTCATTGGGATATCAATGGTGCGAATTAATTTCCCCTTTCTGCGTTTGAACAATTATGTGAGCTAATTATTATGAAAAAGTTCAGACATTATTGATGATAATAGGAAAGTATCAATTCCGATGTGCAGCATGGTTGGTGTCATTATTTGTTAAGAAAAAAACAAAACAATAATTGTGAAGTTTTCCCTAACAAATACAAAATTGGTAGCAGTTCTAATGATGCTTTTAAGTTTCAATAATTTGAGATAAATTTGAAGTTGTGGGCTGTTGAATTGAAGTGAAAGTGCATAAAGTACTTCAAATAAAGAGATTTTAAAATTTTTTGTATTTATGTCACATCCCGGATCTGGATGACGGTATACCCCAATACTGCGGAATGACATGAAATAATAAAGAGACTTATTTTGTACTCATAAGAAAAAAATTGCATAACTCTAGTAATATAACAGAATATGTTAGAAAAAATATCAAGAGAAAGTTGAACTTAACCTAGATCGATTCGGTACATGTTTGATTTATAGTAGTTTAATAATAAAAAGAACTGCAATGTATACTTCATATTGTTTCATAGGTATTTAACATGTAGTTAGCAGATCATGACCTAGGAACTCTCCCTCATAAAGAGCCCACTTGGAAAACTCCCCTAACGATCCGAGAGGAACCACTCGCCTCGAAATTGCAAAGGAACTTGCCTAATATAATCAATAGGCACTACTTGCACGAGACTACCAAAAAGGTCACCCTCTACGGGGCAAGTCGGGCAATCATTACCAAGCTAGAAGCCTAGCATTCACCATGTATTTGGACACTATATCAATCACTCGCTCCCCTCATAGCAACCACTAACATTCTCCCTCTCATAAAGAGACCTACCTCACTAGACTCGGCTAAGAGTGTAAGTGACCCGAGCCGGCTCGAGCTCAACTCGTTTATGGGCTCGCGAGCCGAGCTTATCGAGCTCACGAGTTGAGCTCGTGCTTAAGTTCAAGCTCGATGAGGCTTGGCTTGTGAGCTCATGAGCCGGCACAAATTATTG
>NW_021533880.1:0-276 GCF_001605985.2 Dendrobium catenatum | reverse complement strand
AGTTTTCTTAATACTTTCTAAAGCATTTATTTAGAATAAAATTTCTAGTTTCAAAAAAAAAATTACTAAAAATTTGCTTAAGAAAGAATAAAAAAAATGCTTCCAAACGAAATTTAAATAAAAAAATGAGGTTGAAAAATCTATCATGATAATTAAATTAAAACATGGAATTCAGTTTCACCGGACAAAAAATAAATAAGAAACATAAGTTGATAGAAAATACAAAAAAAATTAAAAATGACAATGCTGAGTTTTCAACAATATTGGACTATTTTA
>NW_021533879.1:0-287 GCF_001605985.2 Dendrobium catenatum | reverse complement strand
CCCCTATAGTTAATTACCCCTCCCAATAATGAGAGAAAACTTTTGATTAAGGCTAGTCGTCAATCAGAAACATAGAGTATACATGTTATCTGGCATATAGTAGCAGCATACACTTGGGATGTTGAGAAATTTGGATGTTTGGAAATTTGGGTTGAGATATTTGAGAAATTTAATATATAAAATAGAAAATTTTACCATCTTGCACTTAAAGAAAATGGTGGGGGAATGTATGATAGACCCGATCAAGATCCCATGGTTCCGTTGTCCTGGGCCATCGTGGTTCCTGG
>NW_021533878.1:0-282 GCF_001605985.2 Dendrobium catenatum | reverse complement strand
CTAGGGAATAGCCGGAACCGTTCGGGGGCGCATACATACATTCTCTCTCCTTTTAGACAAGCTTTCCCGCCCGCGCGTAGAGTCTGGATAATCTGGCCTATGAGGATGAAGTGCCGGACCTGGGGAAGTTTAGTCATTCAAAAAACAATTTTTATAAAGCCTTTTTAAAATTGCATACATCATTTGTCAGACAAAGAATAAGTCCAGGACTGCATTAGTTAGGTCATAGATGTTAGTGTTGTGCATACAACACTACATCTTTTATAGATTTAGGGTCTAAAG
>NW_021533877.1:0-861 GCF_001605985.2 Dendrobium catenatum | reverse complement strand
CTCTATAAATCAATTTGTTAAGTCCTCTTCTCAATGTTCTTAAGGATGACTGGGCATATAAACAATCATGCCTCCCTAGAAAATAATATTTTTCTCTTGGTCCCTCTCGTGCACTTGTAAGAGTTATTGCACCGTACCTTCTCAACACTATAAATTAAACATATATAATATAATTGCCTATAGAATTTAATTAACTTTTTTTGGTAGGAAATTTGAATCTTCCACAAGAGTTGTTTGGTTTACTACCATCCTAATGAACTTTATATCCCAATTTAGTGACATCAAGAAGTTGCCTAAAATTGGATGATGAATAAATATCCTAACATCTTCTATTAATAAATATTTGAAGCCTTAAGTCCCTTACTATGCTTCTCTGCGTCGTTGTGTCATGCCTTATTAGCTTCTGTAATGGTGCACAAAGATCTTCCTTTGGAAGATATTTTTTATCTAAATTTCGTTTATTTTGGCTTTAATTGCTAGAATGATTGCTTCAATTTCCTTTTTCTAAGAGAACATTTTGAGCTGCTTATCTTATAAGTGTTATTGAAAATAATGTTTTGTAGGATAATCGAAAAAGGGGTAATCTTAAAGTAAGTGTACTTGAAATCTTGAATCTAGAGATATTAATAAATCAAACAACTATAATCTTAAAAAACATCTTTAAATACAATAACATTGAATTAAGCATGTAATCCCTCACAGATAACACAGGCATCCAATAGTATTGACATGCTATCTTAATAGCACTGCCGTCAAAATAACACTGAGCTAAACCGCAGTAAGGGGGAATAGAACAAAAAACCTAATCGGTAATTGGTCAAGTGATTTCAAACCATCGGAAAACAAAGCTGTTTATTTAGA
>NW_021533876.1:0-340 GCF_001605985.2 Dendrobium catenatum | reverse complement strand
GTTTTCCTTTTTGAAGCCATTGATGACAATACTAAACATTCTTCATGAATTGGTTGTTGTAAGGGTAGTGGTGAGGCATGGATAAATTGAGATTGGATGCGGCGAGTGGGGGTGGTTAGAGAGGGGTAAGGATGCATATGTATCTTTTGTGGTGCACTGCTAGAATTTGGATGCTTTGTGAATGGATGTTGAAGTGTGTGCATTTGGTTGGTTAAGATTGTAACCATGAGGGTTGAGCTTATTGTTGATTCTTTATAGGTTGTTAAGCCTAATCTAAGCATTGCCATACATTTTACAATTGAAGGTTTTCCTTTTTGAAGCCATTGATGACAATACTAAA
>NW_021533875.1:0-237 GCF_001605985.2 Dendrobium catenatum | reverse complement strand
CTCTCACCCTCTCCCTCTTCCACACTCTCACCCTCTCCCTCTCCCTCTCCCCCCATTTCTCTCTCTCTCTCTCGCTCTCCCTCTCCCTCTCTCCCTCTTCCTATCTCTAATATATATAACTCTCTCTCCCTCTCTCTCAATCTCCCTCCCGCTCTCTCTCGCTCTCCCTCTCTCTCTCCCTCTCCCTCTCTCTCTCTCTCCCACCCTCCCAATCGATCTCCCTCTCTCTCTCTCTCA
>NW_021533874.1:0-239 GCF_001605985.2 Dendrobium catenatum | reverse complement strand
GCAGGTCGCATCTTCCGACGATCCACTACATCAAAAAAGCAAGTTATTAATTTAATTTTTTTTAAGTGTAGAATTTTATTTATTAATAATTAAGAACTAATAATTTAGAAACACGTTATTTTTTAGGACATATTAATATTCCAAATTATTGTATCGAGCTAAAAACATATATATTTAAAATTATAATAGGTTTAATTCAAAAAATTGATAAATATAAATATATGTTAAAATTATATAAA
>NW_021533873.1:0-227 GCF_001605985.2 Dendrobium catenatum | reverse complement strand
CACAAAAGACCTCGTGAGAGTATGTGGTACCTGGACATTGGATGCTCTCGACATATGACTGGTGACGCTAGCCAGTTTATTGTACTAGAGTTCAGGACTGGAGGCAAGGTTACCCTTGGAGACAACACCACCAGGAAGGTGGTAGGAGCAGGTATAATTGGTAATTCCAAGAACCTTATGATTGAAAATTTTTTGCTTGTAGATGGATTAAAGCATAACTTGCTCAG
>NW_021533872.1:0-276 GCF_001605985.2 Dendrobium catenatum | reverse complement strand
ATGATCAGGACGATTAAAATCGGTTTTAAACTAATCGGCCTGGACGATCGTGAGATCGGCCAGGACTATATAACCAATTTTCTTCTGATCGTCCCAGGCCGTTGAGCTGAATTTGAAGTAATCGGCCTGGACGATATGCCTATCGTCTTCGACGATAATGGCCGCAACTTGCATTAACACTACAGGAAAATCACTCATTTTCGACGGCCTTTTCCGGCGGTAATTAAACTTTTTCCGACGGTTAAATTACCGTCGGTAAAAACGGCGTAGGAAAAT
>NW_021533871.1:0-278 GCF_001605985.2 Dendrobium catenatum | reverse complement strand
ACGAGCAGAAGTCCAACGTCGAGTAGAAGTCCGCTGAGGAGCAGAAGTCCGACGTCTGGTAGAAGTACTGTCGGGTAGAAGACCGACAAAAGTTTGTCGACGAGCAGAAGTCCGACGATGGGTATTAGTCCGATGACAGGAAGAATTTCGGCGTTGTGTATTAGTCCGTCGAAAGTCCAAGGACGTGAGACTTTTCCGAGGTTGTAAGTCGGAGCCCTGCTCGACGACGTTAACCTGTGTGGAAGAGGTCGGGAGAATCCACTAAGGATGTGAGACCT
>NW_021533870.1:0-266 GCF_001605985.2 Dendrobium catenatum | reverse complement strand
ATTGTTCAAACCCCGTCGACTTCTATTGACCCGTATAGAAGGATCGGGTTCAAACTTGAATTCACTTATTGACCTGCGCAGCATCCCTAGACGTCACGTGTGTACCAATAACATGCTCGCCGGGGCCCATGCGGGTATTTGGGTTTAGTTAGAAGTGGAGAAGGACTAAGGTTCTGGGATGGATAGATGAAGACGAACTGGCTTTAGCTTCGAAAGCAGCACGAGGGAGGGAAGATCGAGAGCTGGCTTGCTATAAGGAGCAAAAG
>NW_021533869.1:0-318 GCF_001605985.2 Dendrobium catenatum | reverse complement strand
GTGCAGACTATAGCTTACAGCCTATAGTGCAACAGTTCAAAAAATATTCACATTAAATGTTAAAGCTGCTACATAGTTCAAAAAATATGTATATTAAATGCTATTGTTAGTTTAAAATAAACAAAAAAAAAAAAAGTAGAAGCTGCAGGTCTTAAAACACGCAAAAACATCTTTTTATCCTGGGGAAAAAGTAACCATCGCGTCAGGTTTATCATGGGGAAAAAGTAACCATCGCGTCAACCTGTCTTTAGCCAAAAACGAGGCTGAAAATGTTGAATAACATGCGGGAAAATGAATTTGAGCGGCTCGGCGAGCGGC
>NW_021533868.1:0-1209 GCF_001605985.2 Dendrobium catenatum | reverse complement strand
TCTGCTTTCATTTCAAGTTGTTTTTCTTCACTTTTTGATGTTGTCAAAAATGGGGAGAAATTGTTTGTTGAATTATGACTTGTGATTCTTCTATCTTGTGTTAGTATTTGTGTCTTATGAGTTTTGTATCTTATGTTAGTATTTGTGTTTATTTATTTTTTATGATTATGTTGTTGTTTTATTTTGAAACAAAAATAATTTTTGAATCAATGCCTCCTTATTTTCATGAATTCATCAATTCATTGGGGGGGGGGTTAGGAGATTCTTAGAATTTGCAATCCTACAAACAATAATTGTTTTGTCATCATCAAAAAGGGAAAGATTGTTAAGAGAGTTGCTATTTGCATATGTTACATTCTTGCAACTTGTATAGTTTTGATGATTTCAAATATTATTGTTTTATGTGTAATTATCTCCTAACACTTTTTGGAAGATTTATTTTTGCTCTTGTGTGTACTAACATTTTAGAAAAATTGAACTCCAAACTATGAAGACTTCAAATCAAATTCAGCATATAATTCTTTGTAAATTGAAGCTCTAAATTGTTCTTTGAATTGAGAGGGATTGATTATAATTGAGTGAATAAAAAAACACACACACACACACTTAAGGAGATCTTATAAAATTTGTACTGATCGTACGGGACGAACCTAGTTCGTATAAGACGATCAGGTCAGTTATTTCCTCGTAAGAGCAATGGAATGATTAGGAATTGAGAAAATTTTTCTAAGTCCTAATCGACCAGGACGAAATTTTTTTTGTCCCAGGACGAAATTATTTTCGTCCCAGGACGAAATAGGCTCTGTAAAAATTTCGTTCAAACGAAATCCAAATCGTCCCAAGACGATTTCTTCTCTATAAAAATTTCGTCCAGACTAAATCCAAATCATCCCAGGACGAATTCTTTTCTGTAAAAATTTCGTCCAGACAAAGTACTGATCGTCCCGGGACGAAGTGAATCAACACTTCACATTCTGGTGGCGTTATGCACTTTTTGGGAATCGACCTATGGAATAACTGATCGTCCAGACGAACCTAGTTCGTACGGGATGATAATCATGTACAAACACAATTCGTACCAATATTCATTAGGATCGTTTCTGACACTTTAAGTAAAATCATCCGGGACGATCCATTACGTGTTAACTTGAAAATTTTACAGTTTTGGACGATTTTTCTTGTCTCTTCTATATAAGGTTCAATTTTTAC
>NW_021533867.1:0-284 GCF_001605985.2 Dendrobium catenatum | reverse complement strand
ACTAGTCCAGGATGGCTACACAAAACCAACAAGATTAGTTGATGGAGTTATGGTAGAAACACCTTTTATAGATTGGACTATAGAAGAACGTGATTTAGCACAATTAAATGCCAAATATCTAAATAGTTTCTTTTGTGCTTTAAAATCTGAAGACTACATGCGGGTTTCTACTTGTAAAAGTGGAAATGACATATGGGATAGACTTTGTATAACTTATGAAGGGACAAATGAGGTTAAGCAATCAAAACTCAATATCTTGTTACATGACTATGAATTATTTTGCA
>NW_021533866.1:0-506 GCF_001605985.2 Dendrobium catenatum | reverse complement strand
TCGGTAAAGCAAGAAACTCTATCTTGAGTTTCTACATATCCAACTCTATAAAATCATCTATCGAGCTCCTAAAAAGTCATGGGCTTCATTTGTATTAATGTTCAAATAGCTTAATATAGCAGATTAATAGCTTTTCATGAGGTTGCCCACATGAATAATTGCGAGGGCTGATTTTATAGATTTATGTTTGGTTCGAATAGCTTTCGCACTCCTTTATAAAACGGTTTTTTAGCATAACAATTTTTTGAAAAAGAAAATTTTATATCAAAAAGCTGGTTTAAAAAGTAATAAAAGCTGTCCTAAAAGAAGCTTTAATCTTTTTTCAGAAAAAAATCATTCATATTATTAATTAAATGAAAATTTTAAAGTACTTAAATTTTACAAAATAAATTTTGTTCAGCAAAAATTTATGAGTTTTTTTATATGGTAATTAATGGAGGTTTATATGAATTATATATGATACGTCATACAAAAATTAGCTTGATCGGGCACGAATCTCGAGGCAA
>NW_021533865.1:0-293 GCF_001605985.2 Dendrobium catenatum | reverse complement strand
ATTTATAATATTAATAATCTAAGCATCAATAACAATCATTAAAGCTATAATTCTATGTCAAATTTTATTAATTCTCACATCATTATCCTTTAGACTCTTATCTATAATTACACATACACTATTTCTAGTATGACTTCTACATGAATACCAAAGTTTAAAACCAAAATTATCAATCTCCTTAGCCTTCTGTCCAACATATTTAGTTTCCTGAATGATAACATATTTATTTTCTTACAAATCATAATATCTATTAATTTTATTAATTTATCTCTACGATAACTTATATGATGGGG
>NW_021533864.1:0-238 GCF_001605985.2 Dendrobium catenatum | reverse complement strand
CAAGAAATCTCCTTCAATTGCTCTCTCACACTCTCTTCTCAATAGGCACGAAGATCAATGACCAAGAAGTATTATTTGTAATTTAGAATGGCCTATTTATAGAAGAGACAAAAAAACATCTAAAAACGGAAGATTTCAAGTTATCATGTACAAGATCATCCCGTACGATCGAAAATCGTCCCGTACGATCGAAAATCATCCCGATTTTACTTAAAAGCCTTGAAATGAACCTGTTTGT
>NW_021533863.1:0-665 GCF_001605985.2 Dendrobium catenatum | reverse complement strand
GCTTCTAAGGAGGGTTGTCTCTTCATTTAGATATACAAGCCACGATGAATCCACGGAGTCCAAGGAGGAGAGATCCAAGGAGTTCAAGGAGGAGAAATCTAAGAAGAGACGACTAAAGAGTTGAAGAACCAATATCCCACTCAAAGTCATTTGCGTCAGTCCTAGGCTTAGAAATTTGGGTTGTTAGTAGTGGTGCCCGGCCACTTTACTTTCTACAAACCCTGGGTTGTAATTAAGGGTAGTTGGCCTATGGATATTTATTAATTGGTTTGAATAGTTTTTATGTGTTTTATTTATAAATGTTTGCCTCTAGGGTTGCCTAATTTTTTTAGTTTATTGGCGATTTACATGTCGTTTTTATTTTAGCCTGGATCTCGTTAAGCTCTCTAAAGACTAAAAATTCTTTCTACTTATAACTAATCTTTAAAATTTTAAGAATTAAATAATTTACCTAGCGAACTGTTGGAATCATTCAGGGTCACATGCATATTATTGTATCTCTCTTTCTCCTTCTATGAGACACTTCCCCGCCTACGGGTAGAGTCCGGATAATCTGGCTTATGAGGATGAGGTATCGGACATAGGGAAATCTAGTCTTCTTCTAAAAAATTATTTTATAATAAGCCTTTTTTTAAAGTCTTATGCATACATGATTTGGATACTTC
>NW_021533862.1:0-420 GCF_001605985.2 Dendrobium catenatum | reverse complement strand
TCCTTTAATTACATTAGGTTTTGATATATATTTATGGATATAAAATCTATGATATTTAGTAAAAAAATTATTATGCCTTAGCAATAAGAATTAAGATCAATCAATCACTCTTTTATATAGCAATTAGTTAGAAAAATTTAATAATAGAGAAATAACACATTTTTTTAGCTTGAGGTAACAATAATAAAAAGCATAGAATCCAAAAAGTTATATTCATCTGGCAGTATCATTGTCAAGAATTTGCTAGGAGAAAATAAAAATTATATTCATTCATATTCTTTTACAAATATATCCACTAATTAACATAAAAAAAGCGATCTCGGAAATCATTAATCATAAAATCTTAATGTTTACGAATGATAACATCTAGTTAACATAAAAATCTTTCATTAACTTTTATGTAAATAAATATAAAATTTC
>NW_021533861.1:0-211 GCF_001605985.2 Dendrobium catenatum | reverse complement strand
TGTACTTTTATAGCTTTTTGTCTTTACATTTCCTCATCAAAATCTTCAGGTTCTTTGCGGCTACCATTGCGTGCTGCTGAGATGAGAATCCTTGCTTAAGTTCCTGCATGTTAACAGAAATTAAATATTAATATATAGGTTTCACTTCATAAAAGTTGATTTATAAAAATTCGTTTAGTATGATTTAGTTGATTTTTATTTATAAGTCTAC
>NW_021533860.1:0-210 GCF_001605985.2 Dendrobium catenatum | reverse complement strand
TATGTTAAAGTAAACTAATACCTTTGAAATCTGTACTGATCAAATATATATTAAGAATATTTTTAACATAATTTTAATCCTATATAAAAAGTACTAATTAAATAAATAGCTTTTTTTAGAATGCAAAAGGCTTTAAAAAAAATGGAAGAGTTTTTCAAATGAGTTGCCAGCTCTTGCGACCCAACCTCAACCAAATCTTTACATTTATTG
>NW_021533859.1:0-285 GCF_001605985.2 Dendrobium catenatum | reverse complement strand
TGCTCATCATGTGATTAACTTCTTTACTCATAACGTTTTCTATAGATTTGGTGTACCCCGTCGCATCATCTCAGATAATGGTCCAGCTTTCAAAAGTACCAAGATTTATAAATTCACTGAACGACATAAAATCGATTGGCGATATTCATCGATCTATAATGCAAGGGCAAATGGATTGGCAGAAGCCTTCAACAAAACGCTCGTAAAGCTACTCAAGAAAATCCTCACTAAAAATAAAAGAGAATGGAATACTAAGATGGCAGAAGCATTATGGGCATATCGTAC
>NW_021533858.1:0-200 GCF_001605985.2 Dendrobium catenatum | reverse complement strand
GATATGCAAGCTTGCAACATTTAGGAAGATCTTAAAGAATTTGACTTGACCCTTTTGCTCTACCAATCAACTTGGAGACAAAATGTCAAAGCCCGACTTGGATAAAGGTTTCCTCGCTCACCTCTCTATTTGACATGTCTTTTTGATGTTGGCCACACTCACTCAAGGAAGAAATGGGTAAAGGTACCAACGGAAGAAGG
>NW_021533857.1:0-712 GCF_001605985.2 Dendrobium catenatum | reverse complement strand
TTTGTTTGATTTTGTGTGAGATCAGTGAGGTCTTTAAGTTTTTTTTTTTTCTTTTTTTCTTATTTTAGGAAAGTTTAAACTTAACGATGCTGTTGCTAGGTCCCAAGTCCTAGATGAGAAAAGTGGAGGGTTACGTTAGGTAGTCAACAGCCAGCGTAAAACTTGTCGAATAATCATGACATGAATCTTTTAAAAAATCGTGTTAATGCTAGGATGTCCCCTGGAAGTGACGCACTGTATGGCCTGAATATAGTGGCAAGTGTGCAAGGGCCATTGCACTGGCACCCGATTTTACGTGTTAAATAGGCAAGGGTTCCCACATCAAGGACAGATGAGGGAAAAGAAGCTAGTCCATGAAAATAAAATTAGGATATGAACTTGGAATATAGGTTCCCTTACAAGAAAATTAATGGAATTAATAGATATGATGATTCAAAGGAAGATAAATATTATGTGCATTCATGAAGCTAAATGGGTTGGAGAGAAAGCTAAGGAGATTAATAGTTTAGGATATAAACTTTGGTATTCGAGTAGGAGTCATACTAGAAATGATATAGGAGTGTTATAGATAAGAGTTTGAAGGATAATATTATACAAATTAATAGAATTAGAGATATAATTATAGTTTTAAAGATTATTGTTGATGCTAAGATTATTAATATTATAAGTGCTTATGCTCCTCAAGTAGGTTCAGATATGTCATATGAGTTCA
>NW_021533856.1:0-291 GCF_001605985.2 Dendrobium catenatum | reverse complement strand
TTTACAACAAACAAACCTTTCACTATTTCCTAGCCAAGAAGAGTTTTAATTCCGACCACTCTTACATAAGTTCTTATGTTTTCAAATAAAAACTTGAAATAACCAAGCATGACATTGGTGCCTTTTTGAACTTAAGAACTGAAGGATATAGAGCCCACACCCTAATAAGTGAAAACACTTTCAAATGGTATGATGTCAATAGGCTGATTAGACAAAGTGGCCTAACCTATCATATTGCTAGAGTCTCCGGTATAACCAAAAATGCCCGAATCATCCAGCATATCCTTTGAT
>NW_021533855.1:0-298 GCF_001605985.2 Dendrobium catenatum | reverse complement strand
TGTCTATGTATGAGAAAGCTAATGTTATGTGACAAAAAGTAGCTAGTGATATTAATAATGTTGCAAAAGATGTGCATGGAGTATCAAAGGAAAAGCTACTAATAGTAAAAATAGTTTGTGGTGCAATCAAAATATGCCACAAAAAATAAAAACTAAGAAAATTTGTTATAAAAATTAATCTAGCTGTAAAAATTATGATAATTGAAAAAGATACAAAGAGGTCCATAAAGAATCTAAGAAAGCAATTTGCAATGCAAAGATTTTAGCTTTTAATAATTTATATAATATATTATATACT
>NW_021533854.1:0-373 GCF_001605985.2 Dendrobium catenatum | reverse complement strand
TCGCCATGAACAATAATTTAATTTCGTCTGGACGAAATTTTTACAGAGAACCAATCATCCTGGATGATTATAAAATCCGTCCCCGATGAATCGTACTTAGAAAATTTTTCAAGTAAGTTCCTATTCGTTCCATGTGCTTAATAGGAGATAACTGTCTGATCGTCCCGTACAAACGGATATCATCCAGTACGATCATTATAAAATTTTTATGATCTCCTTATGTGTGTGTGTATGCTTTTATTCACTCAATTACAATCACTCCCTTTCAATTTAATTTCAAAGAAGTACAAACTTCAAATTTTATAAAGTATCTCATTCTGAATTTGATTTGAAGGATTCGTAGTCTGGAGTTCGTTTTTCCTGAAATGTTAGT
>NW_021533853.1:0-202 GCF_001605985.2 Dendrobium catenatum | reverse complement strand
CCTTAGATGTAATATGTTAGTGATTCGCCTTGTAAGCTCCAAGATTTGTACATTAAGAAAGATGTGATTGGATGTTAATGATACTCCTCTTTTCGTGCTAGGGATATTTTTTACAAACCTTTAAAATTTTTTTGGGCGATAAGAGATAATTAATCTTCCACTTATGTCTTTTATAAGATTAGAGCTTCCCTATATCTCTTAC
>NW_021533852.1:0-535 GCF_001605985.2 Dendrobium catenatum | reverse complement strand
AGCTCGAGGCCTTACAGAGCTTTTTCCTTAAGGCTCAGTAAAACTCAGAATCATACAAAACCTGAGTGGTTTAAGCTCGTGATAAGATAGAGCAACTTAGAACCTTTCAAGAAGGAGAATTGGTTTAGGTTCTTTGGATGCATATCTTAGCCTACCAAGAGATTGGTGGAAGAGTTTGAACTGACACATGATTTTTTTTTTCTCTTGTCATAGAGACGATCGTTGAGAAAATTTCAAACATTAATTGATTAACCCTGAAGGATGCCACCTAACATTTTCGAATGTCGAGGCGGCTCTTCAGGAAGTACCATGCCAAATGAGTGTCAAAACTAAATCAAATTCAAAATTTTTCAAACTTAAAATTCACCCAAATCAAAATTCAATCAAATCAAATTCTCCACATTCAAATTCAAAATCTTCCAAATTCAGATCTCTATCTGAAATCACAATTTTAAACAAAATCAAATCATATCAAATCCAATCGAAATCCAAAATTTGAAAATCATTCAAATTCAAAACCAAAATCAAACTTTCT
>NW_021533851.1:0-259 GCF_001605985.2 Dendrobium catenatum | reverse complement strand
TTAATTCATTAAAATCATCATCCTACTACAATAGCCAAGACCTCAATATATAGTCCTCAAAACATGAAAAACTCAAAAGACTAAAATGCCCATTGAGCTACAATATTCACATAACTCAACATAAGGGTAGCTGGGAAAGACTCACAAAATAAAATACAATAATAAATAAAATGCAGAAAATAGACTATAAATTAAGACTTCTAATCATGGTCGTTGATCTATGGCTCCTCTTGTGGTAGATGAGCCATGTTTTTCTATC
>NW_021533850.1:0-830 GCF_001605985.2 Dendrobium catenatum | reverse complement strand
TGACTATTGATCATTGATATTGATATGGACATGGACATCATAGATTCATAGACTCATGGATACCATTGATTCTGCATCGGACATGGACATGGACGGCATAGATTCATAGATTCATTGATACCATTGATCCTGCATTGATTTGACTTGCTATAATTGATTTATCGTATTGTCCTTCTGATTGATTTGATCGACTTGATAGTATAGATTGGATTTGATTGATTGATTGATTTGACGGATTTATTGATTTTATTGATTTACCGTATTGCTTTTCCGATCCAATTTATCGTATTGCTTTTCAATTTAATTTTCTCGACTTGATTGATTCATAGATACCGGCACCAATATTGATATGGATTCTGTGTATTGATTCATAGATATCGACAGCGACATGAATATAGATTGTACCGATTGATAGATACCGACATCGATATTGATATAGATATGATATTGATATATGGATATTATTGATACGACAGATCCTGACATGATATTGATACATTGAGTCGTCGTACCGGTTCTCGATTGATTGATTGAATGGATTGTTGCCGTATGGAGTTGGTTTATCGTAGAATAGATTTCCTTATGAAGCTGATCGTATTGATTTGATTTCAATTGACCAGCTAATTTCATTGTATTGATTTGGTTTCAATTGATCTGTCGCCGTATTGATTTGATTGTTTGTTGGGTTTTGAGCCGATATATATAATTGATTGGAAAGTGCTTTATTGATTGAAATGATTTCCCTACTGTAGCATCGTACGTCGTCATTATTGAATCTATCGTAGTGTCATTAAATATTGATTGATAGTATGGAGTAAATCGTATTGAAT
>NW_021533849.1:0-242 GCF_001605985.2 Dendrobium catenatum | reverse complement strand
CCCCCTCTAATCTCAAGCTCTTCCTCACGCCAAGGAGCCACCGACCTACCTCCTTCCTCCAACAAGGTAACTCTTCTTCCTCTCTTCTTCTTCTTCTTCATCATCATCTTCTTCTTGTTTCTTTATCCTCCAGTATTCTTCTTCTTCCTTCCCTCTTATTCTTCTTCAACATTTTTCTTTTCATTCTTTCTCCTTCCATTTCCTCCATCATTTCCTTTCATTTTCCTCCTCTCCTCTCTTCT
>NW_021533848.1:0-244 GCF_001605985.2 Dendrobium catenatum | reverse complement strand
TTCAAAGTCAAGTCAAGGAAATCGTGAATTTGTAAATGAAATATGCATGATTTCTGCATTACAACATCCAAAACTTGTAAAGCTTTATGAATGTGAAATCAGTTATTGTTAGTAAATGAATGTTTGTAAAATTATAGACGTGCAGGTGATCTTTATGGGCCAGAACAATATCAGTTAAAGCTAGATTGATCCACAAGACACAAGATTTGTGATGCGGACATCGGCACGAAGATCTGGCGCATCT
>NW_021533847.1:0-287 GCF_001605985.2 Dendrobium catenatum | reverse complement strand
GTTGGCCAGTCTGATCAAGCTTCAGAACCGGCTCTGCATCGAGTCGGATCAAACCGGATTGAACTGCGGTTCAACCGGTGAACCATTAAATCGGTCCGGGTTGGAAAGAACCGGCTAGTTTATAAAAATATTTAATTTTTGTTTTAATTAAATTTTTTAAAAATATGTTTTAGTTTATTAAAATTTGATAAACTTTTTAAAATATTTTTATTAAATATGATAATTAATTTCATCATAATACATACAAGTTATCTTAAATACCTCACATAATTTATTTTGCTAAAATT
>NW_021533846.1:0-297 GCF_001605985.2 Dendrobium catenatum | reverse complement strand
TAATTTCGTCTGTACGACATTTTTCCAGAGGACCAGTATCCACGGACGATAATATAAATTCGTCTGGACGAAAATTTTCTAGTGAACAAATCGTCCTGTACGATATTTTATTTCGTCCTTGACTAATAGGACTTAGAAATATTTTTTGAGCAAATTCCTTTTCGTTCCATATGCTCTATAGGAGACAACTGTCTGATCGTCCCGTACGAACTGAAAATCGTCCTGTACAATCAGTGTAAATTTTATATGATCTCCTTATATGTGTGTATGTTTTTATTCACTCAAAATACAATCTCT
>NW_021533845.1:0-274 GCF_001605985.2 Dendrobium catenatum | reverse complement strand
TACTTTGTTTTTTCTCTTCTTGAGTCTATTTGTAATACTCAAAGAGACTGATGCTAAGTAACCCTATACACACACACACACTTGAGAGACTTAGAATTTCTATTTTTACTCACATCGGCCAAGACGATATCTATATCGGCCTGGACGATTTAGTTTAAAATAGAGATTCTATTCGGGATTCTAATTAAGGCAGCCGTCATTACCAGATTATCTTGGACGATACATGTATCAGCCAGGACGATACGCTCAAAACATAAAGAATTTGCCGCCATAA
>NW_021533844.1:0-319 GCF_001605985.2 Dendrobium catenatum | reverse complement strand
GTAAATGTAACTTATTTAATCATCATTGTCAAATCTTCAAATATTTGAAATTCTCACCATCTAACTTGATCCGCACCGTCCCATCCTTGAACACTTGCTGCACCTTTTCCTATAAAACTCTATTAGTTTTGTGCGGAATCTAATTGTGTCAATTAATCAAGTTTTACTATTGACACTGACATTAATTATGTTAGTCAAGCTCGACGAGGAGCTTGTTGGTTGGTCACAGAGGGGCAACACGACCCCTGCTCAAGGGGTTAGAAGTGAAGCCTCAAAAATTAAATCATGTATGTACAACATTTTTTTGTTGTGGATCTCT
>NW_021533843.1:0-823 GCF_001605985.2 Dendrobium catenatum | reverse complement strand
CCAGTTCATATAAGGCCTAACATCCCTAACGAACTTTTAAGTGGTATCAGAGCATGTTTTCATTAAATAAGTTTTTAAAAGCTTTTGAATTTCGATCCATGGCTAATCGTACTATTGCGGAAGGATATTCAATCACCATACCTCCTTTATTTAAAAATAGTCATTTGATTTTTGGAAAACTCGCATGTCTATTTTCATGCAATCGATTGATTTTCGCATGTGGCATATAATTTTAACTGGTTATTCATCGCCATCACGAATTGTTAATGGAATTAAAATTAATATTCGTTTTAGTCAATGGAACAGGGAAGAACAACTCAATGCTCAATTGAATGCAAAGTCTTTAAATTGCTTTTTCTATGCTTTAATTTCTGACGATTTCATGTTAGTATCCACGTACACTACCGGTAAGGGAGTTTGGGATAAATTGCACACCATATACGAAGGCACTAGTGAAATCGAGCAAACCAAATTGAATTTGTGAATGCATAATTTTCCATGAAACCTTATGAGATGATCTTAGACATATACACTAGGTTCATTCAAATTGTAACATCATTGCATGCCTTAGGAAAAGAGTTTTCAAATTTTGAAAAAGTCAATAAAATTCTTCGTTGTTTACTTGAAAACTTTGATGCCAACGTTGTTGCTATTTGTGAATCAAAATATTTGAATGATTATTGTATTGATAATTTGATTTGCTCACTCATTGCCTACGAGCAAAATTTGGGTCAAAGACTTTTGGATGGAGGTGAAACTATTGTTCTAAAAGTTGGAGATACAGAAAGAGATAGCCTAGTTGGTGACGAAGGGAATGATGTTT
>NW_021533842.1:0-330 GCF_001605985.2 Dendrobium catenatum | reverse complement strand
TATAATATAAGAATTTAACCCAAGTGAATCTAGAAAATCATCTATAATCACAAATCTGTATAAATTCTCTGCTGGACTTATAGTTCCAACTGGTCCAAATAGATCCATAAGTAAAATCTCTAAAGGTTTACTAGTTCTAAGATCCTTATTGGATTGAAAAGAGGACTTCACCTATTTTTCTAATTGACATGCATCGCAAAGGTATCCTTAATAAAGTCTAGTTTTGGTATACCTCTAACCAAATCCTTTTGGATAATTTTCTTAAGGTTTTTTTTGCTAGAGTGACAGAGTCTCCTATACCATAACTATGATTCATCAGAAATAGTTTTC
>NW_021533841.1:0-582 GCF_001605985.2 Dendrobium catenatum | reverse complement strand
CTATAAACATCAACTTGTGAGCTCGAGCTACAATAATATCCCTCTTTTTGATAATGACAAATATTACTAGTTAATATTGCAAACTAAAAGTATTTTCTCATAATCTCCCCCACACTAAGAGAAAAATTTAAAAATAGGTGAAAATAGAAACTTTCCTCTTTTTTTTTTTTAAATAACATAGTTAAAAAAATAAATAACTAAATAAAAAGATAAATTAAAATAGATACAAAAAAGTAGTAGTACATTCTCCTCCTTTGACAAAAATAATATAAATAAAAATAGTATAAATAGATTAACAAAAAGCAAATGAACCCTAATCTGTTGAAGAAGATGTTTTTAAATGAATCATTTTGAAATTTTAAATTTTCTTAAAATGATAAAGTTAGCTCTTAATTTTATTCAAAAACTTAGTAAGGCATGCATTGAGAACACATCTTAGAAAGGTTGGAGAATTAGATATTGTTAATCTAAGCTCAACTTCCTTTAAAGGCTAAAAAACTTTTGAAGAATAATCTAAATCAAGGAACAAAATAGAGAAGGAAACAATTATCTTTTCAAAACTTCTTTCATGAGATATATCTA
>NW_021533840.1:0-260 GCF_001605985.2 Dendrobium catenatum | reverse complement strand
GGGGAGAGAGAGAGAGGGAGAGAGAGGGAGAGAGAGGAAGAGGGAGAGAGAGAGAGAGCAAGAAAACGGAAGGGAGTGCAATGGAGAGAGAAAGAGAGAGAGAGAGCAAGAAAGAGAAAGGGAGTGTAAGAGAGAGTGAGTGAGAGAGAGAGAGAGGAAGTAAGAGCAAGCTAGAGAAAGAGAGAGCAAGGGAGAGAGCAAGAGAAAGAGATAGAGATAGAGATAGAGAGGGAGAGAGAGGGAGAGAGAGACAGACAGAG
>NW_021533839.1:0-297 GCF_001605985.2 Dendrobium catenatum | reverse complement strand
TGGTGGCTAAGGGATACAATCAAATAGAAGGGATAGAATTTGAGGAGACTTTGCCCCTGTAGCTAGATTGGAAGCCATTAGAGTGCTATTAGCCTTTGCCTGTTATAAAGGATTTAAGCTTTTTCAAATGGATGTCAAGAGTGCCTTTTTAAATAGGGAGATAAAAGCATATGTGTTTGTAGAATAACCTCTAGGTTTTGAGAGCTCCCAATTTCCAAATCATGTGTTCAAATTGAAAAAGCCATTGTATGGTTTAAGGTTGGCACCAAGAGCTTGGTATGAGAGGCTTAGCACATT
>NW_021533838.1:0-268 GCF_001605985.2 Dendrobium catenatum | reverse complement strand
GGACGATATTCCACGATTTGTACTGATCATCCAGGATAATATATTATCGTCCTGGACGATATGAGCAAACTTCTCCTGATCGTCTCAAATCATCCCGGTTGATTGGGCTTAAATTGTACTGATCGTACAGGATGATATGCCTATCATCCTGGATGATAATGTCGGCAACTTACATTAATGATCTCATTTTGAGAGCTTTCATTTAAGCTATGACATGACACTTTGTAAGTGTCTTTGGCAACCATTGTAGCTTCATTTTTGTGGGGGA
>NW_021533837.1:0-314 GCF_001605985.2 Dendrobium catenatum | reverse complement strand
ATCAATGGAAGTGATCCCATGCATTAGGTAGGTTATTTGGGTTGAAATGGATGTTTAAATCCATTGAGGGCATTTTGGTCAACCATGGCTGACTTGGTTAACCAAGTTGACCTAGGACCAAGGGTTAAATCCATTGAAATCAATTTGGTCACATAAACTTAAAGGATAGGGTGTTAAAGTCTAGAAAGGTCATTTGGGTCAAAATGACAATTTTGACCCTTAAGGGCCCTTTAAGTCAAACTGGGTTGACCTGGTCAACTAAGTTGACCCAAGGTTCGGAATTGGGTCCAATAGGTCCCAAATATTGTTTAGAA
>NW_021533836.1:0-282 GCF_001605985.2 Dendrobium catenatum | reverse complement strand
ATCGGTCAGGCCGATCTATTGGATCGTCCTGGACGATCAAGTTCAAAGCAGAGAGTCTAATCAGGATTCTTAATTAAAGCAGCCGTCATTAACATATCGGCCTAGACGATACGTGTATCAGCCAGGACGATACGTGTATCGGCCAAGACGATACGTGTATCGGCCAGGATGATACGTGTATCGGCCAGGACGATAAGCTCAAAACAGAAAGAAGTAGCCGCCATAGAAAGTTAAGGCATAGTGTACTTTTAAATTATCGGCCAGGACGATCCAAGGATCGGC
>NW_021533835.1:0-326 GCF_001605985.2 Dendrobium catenatum | reverse complement strand
TTTGGGGGAAGGCAGTAAAGTGGCTGTTGGCTTATCAATTCCCTCATTTAATTTATAATGTGAAGAATTTTTGGTGCTGTTTAGTTCCCCCTCTCTTGTCTATAAATAGATGATGTTTTGTGGCTGTTTTAAGTGAGTAAAAAATGTGATTTTTGGAATGGAAAACCTAAGGGTTTTTGGAAAAGCTTGCGAGCTTTGTCCACTTCTTCTTCTCTTCTTCTAGGAAGGCTTGCGAGCTTCTCCACCCTTCGTCTTGGCATCTAACCTCTTTCGTCTCTCCGCAAGTTTCTGTTACGCGTGAACCGGCCCAGGAGGGGCCGGCTGGA
>NW_021533834.1:0-832 GCF_001605985.2 Dendrobium catenatum | reverse complement strand
ATTTAACACAAAAAATAAGTTTTAATAAATATCCAAAATATATTTAAATTCAATACAATAATAAGTATTAGACTTACTAAAAAAATTGTATATCAAGATTATGAAATATATATAATTAATTATGCATTAAAAATAACATGATCTAAAAACCTATGTGAGAATGAAGAGAATGGAGAGAGAGAGAGAGTACATTACCTTAAATGCCTATAATATAAGTTCCAATGAATTCTAAAATGCTAAAAGATCCAAAATAAACATCTTCATATTTTATTTATATGATCTGAGGATTGCATAGAAAACTACTTTAACAAATGAATAAAAAATATAAGACTCAATGACTCTTCTAACTGTCTTGGACGTGTGTCACACTAGCTAGGTGTGGTAAGGTGGCCTCTTTTTAACGGCAAATTATTGCGTCCGGTGTCCGGATTCATCTGGACACCAATTCGGTGTCGCCACGTCACCAAAATACATCAGGACCCAGTGTATTTGAGTGACATGGCGTCACCGGATTGGATGTCCGGACATCCGGTAACCGGACGCAATAATTCGCCCTTTTTAACTGGATATTTCTAGAGTGGTGGAGCCAAGAATTTTTTCTTATGGTGGCACAAATTATCTATTTTAAAAATACACTAAACCTTTTTCATCCTAGCTTGAAATAAACATAGGTGATTTAGTTTAGTGTAAAAAAAAACAAAATCATTTCTCATTTTTTCATAGACTTGTCCTCCAAACCAGTTTTCATCTTCATTGACTTTTTCTCCTCAGCTTTTCCTCATTCGAATCAATCTTCATCTTAGTTAGGCTTTTCCTGATCCGAATCAGTCTT
>NW_021533833.1:0-389 GCF_001605985.2 Dendrobium catenatum | reverse complement strand
ATGAGACACATGTGCCTTTTTTTTATCCATCCAATATTTTGGCTTTTTTTTAAGTGCAAAAAAGAAAAAGAAAAAGGAAGAATGAGAGATGAATGACTTCGGAGTTGGGTTTAACATTTCCTTGAAAGTGTAATAGGAAAAGAGAGAACATAGATTCTAATGAAAAGCTTCACCTTTAGATTAAATCCAAATAATGATAAGTAAGCACATGTGACTAACATGTTGAAAAATCAACATGTTATCCCAACTATTTATACAAATAGTATGCTTTACCCTCAATCAGAAGAAAACCCTTTTAATGCTAAAAATAATATATAATAGTTAAAGAAAATTGATAAAAATAAAAAATTACAATATACTAAATTTTAATGTAGTTCAAATATTTTGTT
>NW_021533832.1:0-421 GCF_001605985.2 Dendrobium catenatum | reverse complement strand
CTCTCTTCTTGGATAGTCATTTGGATGTTGAAGCAAACATCACCCTACATAGTTATAAAAAAAATAATTAGAATATAACAATCTGTATGCTTTTTGTTGATGCTATTCTTATAGTTGATAAGACTAGAGAGGGGACTTGAAGGTAAACTTGAATTATGGATGTCAATCTAAACTTGATAAGACTAAACCGCTGGTAACACCCTAGACTTTGTCTCTAGAAAGAAGCACCTTTGCCTCTCCCTCTCTCATGCTACCCAAAACCCTTTGACCTCGGTCCCGACTGAAATTACTGAACGACAAGAGGGGGGTGAATTCGATGAATAAAAACTTCTTTTAATGAAAAGAAATATCTTTTTATGACTTTATGCGGAAGCGAATTTCATTTACAATAAAAAGATATATAATCAAATTCATCCACGCA
>NW_021533831.1:0-231 GCF_001605985.2 Dendrobium catenatum | reverse complement strand
AGCATGTCCCAATCGGTCTCCCCCGGTCAACCCGACCCAGGCCATGGCCGGCGGCGGTCAGAGCCAATGAAATTTAAGTTCCGGTGGTCCCCCCAGACAATCCCTGGCTCAAGGCTGCTGCCCACCGGTTTGATCTCCACGATCCCTCCTGGACATCGCCATCGTCCACCTGGCAGCGATCCGAGCCTTCCCTGGTTCAATCTCGGCCGTCCAAGCTCCCGAAGGGTGGCC
>NW_021533830.1:0-406 GCF_001605985.2 Dendrobium catenatum | reverse complement strand
TATCTGTGCAACATTTTGTATTTTGGAAACTTGGAAACGCTTCAATCAAGACTTGAGTTCATTATGTAGCTGAAAAGTTTTCTTAAGTGTCATCCTCCAGTTTATTCTCTTAGTTTTAAAGCACTTGTGTTTAGCTTTTACGAAAAAAATTAGATTATGTCTAAAGCTTCAAGGCCCCTGTAAAGCTTTGTAACCTCACTACAGTTGAACATATCTGAAGAGGTTTGATGATTAAGGTTTTACTTTAATAGCTGAATCACAAGTGAACTATTTGATATTTTTTGTGTTTTTAATTTGAACAAACGTATTTTTATGGTTTGCTTTATACTTTCAAAACAACATTTTGCAGATGCCAAGAAACAGATCCAACAATTTGCTTCACAGACAATTGCATCACAGTTCTCAT
>NW_021533829.1:0-563 GCF_001605985.2 Dendrobium catenatum | reverse complement strand
GTATGACTATAACCCTTTTTTCACCTCACTATAGACCTTACATGAAATGATGAATCCATCTAAGAATTACTTTTTAAATTGCTTTAGTAGATAAGGGTTTTGATAAAAGATAAAATATTCTCCTGCTACCACATATGATGTTCTAAGTGCTATAGTAAGTTTATCCTTGAAAAATTTCAAGAAAACATAACTTTGTTAAGTAGTCATCGCACATACAATTTAATGATTGCCCTATATCTTAATAATAGTTATTGTGGAATGTATGCAATATTACACACAATTTTTTTTTACTAATTTTAGATACTGACACAGCTAAATACCTCAAATTAAAGATTAAATTAAATTATAAATACACAAAATATTTCAAATCCCTCAAATTTTAAATGAAAATATATACTCTAATTCTATGATCTTCCTCTTATAAGAAGTTATATAAAGATTTTTTCAACATGAATTATAAGCTCTAATAATTTATTCTATCATTTTATGCAAGAGAAGAGCCACTTTGGTTGGTTGGTTATTTGGATTATAGGTATTTATTTAATCTTTTTGGATGATTTGAT
>NW_021533828.1:0-263 GCF_001605985.2 Dendrobium catenatum | reverse complement strand
AATAGCATTGAAAGTAGTGTAAATGCTTGTATATACTTATTTAATGCGTATAATTCATATATACAGAGTGTGCAATACTTGTATATAGCGTGTGCATAGTGTATATAATGTGTATAAACTTACATATAATGTATATAATGCTTATACATAGCATCTATAAACTTGCACATAATATGTATAATATTTGTATGAACTTGTACATAGTGTGTTTAATACTTGTACATATCATATATAATGCTTGTACATAGCATGTATAAACTTGC
>NW_021533827.1:0-1155 GCF_001605985.2 Dendrobium catenatum | reverse complement strand
GACTCATTTTAATATGAAAGAAATTTAGTCCAAGTTAACCTCGAGTAGTCATAAACAATCACAAAACCATAGACTTTCCCTCTCAGGCTGGCAGTGCTAATGGGTCCAAACAAATCCATGTGAAGGACTTCCAGAGGTATAGAGGTGCTAATGTCCTTAATGGGATGAGAAGTGGAGTGGACTTGCTTTCCTAGTTGACAGGCATCACAAAGGTGGTCTTTTGAAAACTTAAGTTTGGGGACACCTCTAACTAGGTCCTTTTGGGTCACTTTTCTAAGGGTTTTCATACTTGCATGACAAAGTCTTTTGTGCCACAACCAAGAATCATCAATCACAGTTTTTAATCAAAAAGAAGCAGCACATTCAATGTTATTTAAATCAAGCATGTAAACGTTGTTGATCCTCTTTCCCTGTAAAATAGTGTTGTTACTTAAATTTACAATGCATGAGTTTGCAAAGAATTGCACGATGAAGCCTTTGTCACAAAATTGACTGATGCTGAGCAAGTTGTGCTTCAATCCATCTGCAAGAAAAACATTTTCAATCATAAGATTTTTGGAATTACCGATTATACCTGCTCCTACCACCTTCTTGGTGGTGTTGTCTCCAAGAGTAACCTTGCCTCCAGTCCTGGACTCTAGTACAACAAACTGGCTGGCATCACCAGTCATATGTCGAGAGCATCCACTGTCCAGGTACCACATACTCTCACGAGGCCTTTTGTGAGAGCCTTCCTGCAAAATTACCAAATGTTAGATTTAGGAACCCAAGCAGGTTTGGGTTCCTTCTTATGAAGAGAAGAATGCAATGCATGTGTGGTATGATGTGGATCATGCTCCTTAGGTCTCCACACCCAATGTGTACTATGGTGAATCGTGCAAGTGTGTGAGATGTGTCCTAGCATGCCACATGAAAAACATCTAACTCCAGGAAAGGGATTTCTTAAGTGGTTTGAGTTATAATGCCTCTTCCTAAGTTTTGGCAATTGATCAAAAGTAGGTGTCATCCTAGTTTTCTTACATGCTTCTAAATCATTTTGAATCTTCAAATTAGTGCTCTTTAAAACTTCATTTTCAATCCTCAAATTTTTCTCCATCTCCTTAGACTTCTTAAACTCAGATTCAAGTGATGTGTGTGAGACTTTTAATGCATCAA
>NW_021533826.1:0-1899 GCF_001605985.2 Dendrobium catenatum | reverse complement strand
ATATTTAAGTAAAAATAAAATATGATTTTATGTATTTTTTAAATTATTAATAAAATAATAATCAAAATAATCTCATTTTATTTTAAAAATAAACTTGATAAAATTATGAGCAGTTTGATATATTATACTTATTTTTTGGTTGTATTTTTTATTTATTATCATTTTTTGAAGTTGTATTAATTAAAATGAATTTAAATCAATTTATTAATCAAACTGCGGCGCCGGCGTGACAGGTGGCGCACTCGGGTTTGAGGGATCAAAACCGCGTGACGGCGGGGACACGCGTCAGCCGCAGGCCGCTTCACGCGGTTTCACTTAACCACGTCAGCGGTCGGCGAAGACCGTTGGATTAGCCGCGGGTCTGATCTAACGGCTGAGATCGCATCCCGTCGTTTGATCTCAACAGAAGAAGATTAGACGGCGGACGTTCGATCCCGCAACTCCGAGCAGACGGCCTTGATTTCGTCAGACAATCGATCGAATGTTAACTAGAATACACTAGCGAACCAAAAAGCGGAGCGGGCACATCTGGATCGTTGATCATGTGATCGACGGTCCAGAAAACGTACATCCTTATTAAACTACGAAAGACGCCCTAGGATCCGTTTTTGGTTCGTTCTCTCGATCGGGTGGATGAAATCACTTGAAAACTTTAGCGCTCAAGAAGAAGACATTGACAAACATGGGGAAGATTTGTTTTGCCCTAAACACACATCTCCAGAAGCATTAAGCCATCTCAAGTGAACAGGTCCTACGAGTTTTAGAAGATTATACCGCTAGTGTTCAAACAAAATTTCTGGATTGATGAGCTTGTAGACTGTCCAAATGAAGATCCCTAACACGAAAACGAGCTCTTACACGCCTGGATCGACCGCTACGAGCTTGGGACGGATTAGGTGGTGGACTCGCCGGAGAACTCGCCGCCGGTGACGTTCAACCACTTGGATTTTGTAGTGGGAAGGTAGAGGAGGCCCTCAGGATCTAAAATGAATGAAGAACTCGCTTTGGGAGGCTAGGGTGAGTGAGAGAAGTTGCCTTGATCTAATGCTCTCAAAATCCACTTTTTTCCTATTCAAATGGCCTGGGCAAGTTTGAACGGCTTTGAAGAATCAGAGGGCTCTCTCTGATGAAGGACAAGTGTCCCAAGCTGTTAGGTGGCAGGGAGAAAGGCTGGAAAGGCCCTCTAACCATTGGTTAGCTCTTTTGAGGTGGGGGGGTGGACCACTAAAACTTAAGGCTAAACCAAGTGCTGGGCTTGGTTAGGGAGCCTATTAGAGAGCTTTAGGACATTAAAGGGGCGGCCTAATGCAACCTAAATAAAGGGAAAGTGGCTAAAAGCTGATTAAGACATTTTGGAGAGGTTTGAGCTCTTGGTTTGACTGTGTTGACCAGTCAACGGGTCAAGGGAGGCTGAGGTGGCATGGGGGAGTAGGAGCAGTCAATGGGAGAGCTCCCAAGCCTAAAGGAGATGGGTTTGAAATCAAAGGAGAGAGTTTGACCATTTCAAAGAGGAATTTAAGGCTTTGTTGACTTGGTTTGCCAGTCAACAAAGTCAAAGCTGGTGATGTGGCATTTGGGGAGGTGAGAGGTCATTTAGGATAGTTTGGTTAAAGATTGAAAGTCAAAAGTCAAGGGTAGGAAAAATAGGAACCAATGCCAACAAGGATTGAGGGTTGACTTGGTCAACTCGAGTTGGGTTGAGTTGACCAAATGTCAAGTGACACATGAGTCTTATCCAAGAATTAATTTGAATAGGTAATAGGGGTTGAAGAGCTCAAATGGGTCAATTTGACCCACTTAGACTCTTTAAGAGCTAATGGGTCAATTTAAGTTGACTGGGTCAACCAGGTTGACCCAAGGGGTAAGTCTGGGCTGGACAAATTTGGAATAATATTTGTA
>NW_021533825.1:0-998 GCF_001605985.2 Dendrobium catenatum | reverse complement strand
GTGTGTTATTGATGGTTTGTTTCACCGACGATTTCCCAGTGGTTAATACTGACGGTTATATTCATGCGAACTAAGCACTGGTGACTGCCGATTTTATTACCGGCGGCGTACCGGCCGGTTAACCATTGGTTAGCTTTCGGTGGTCTAAGAGCCGGTGACTGCCAATTTTTTATCAATAATTAACGTCGTCAGCAAAGCCGTCGGTGCGACCGCAGGCATCTCATCGGTGTACCGCCAGACACCATCAGCAAACCACTGGTGTTGACTGGCAGTTTTAGAAGTTTTCCACCGATGTAGCTGCTTGACTATATGGGATAAAACCATTGGCACATAATCCCAATCTTATGTTATAGAATTTAACAACAAATGAAGCATGCACTCGATTAAAATGTTTACATGCTTCAGAATCTGATGGATGAGAAAAAACACAACTTTTTGCTAATTTCTCCTTATGCCATCTCATATGACCCGCTGAACTCATTGATGCATAGAGTCGCTGAAGTCTTGGAATGATCAGTAAATAAAATAAACGGGAATATGGAACATCTTTCTTTTGACGATGTTGTTTTCCCGAGTTTGGCTTAAATCGAGGAGCATTATAGGTGTGATAATAAACTTCTATTGCATCATCCTTGTAGTATAACATACATCCATTGATATAACGATTAATTTTTGTAGCAGTGAGACCCAACTTGGATACTAATTTCTTCGTTCGGTACAAATCTGAGGGAATAAGATTGTCTGTTGGATTAGTTTCCTTGAGAAGACCAATGAAGTCATTGAAACAATCACGAGGAATATTATACTCAGTTTTAATACTTAGCATCCTCACTGCAATCTATAATTCTTAATGAGTATTGAAACCATCCCAAATTGCTTTTTGAGCTGCATGTAGTAACTCAAAGAATTTTTGAGTTTTTGCATTTGGTGGCTCTTCCACACTAGCTCTTAAATTAGGACCTACTACATCAAAAATAAGTTCTTCGTATGGTCTACTC
>NW_021533824.1:0-344 GCF_001605985.2 Dendrobium catenatum | reverse complement strand
TATATATGATATGTACAAGAATTATACAGTATTTATATGTTTGAACATGTTATTTATAAGCATTATACACACTATGTATAAGTTTATACAAACTATATAAAAGCATTATACACACTATGTATAAATTTATACAAGTATAGTAAACACTATGTACAAGTATTATACACACTATGTACAAGTTTATACAAGTATTATACAAACTATATACAAGCATTAAACACACTATTTACAAGCATTATAGACACTATATACAACTTTATACAAGCTATGTACAAGCATTATACACACAATGTACAAATTTATACATATTATGTACAAGAATTAAATGCACATTGTTATTATTT
>NW_021533823.1:0-201 GCF_001605985.2 Dendrobium catenatum | reverse complement strand
TAATTAAAAACCCAAAAATAAATATAATACATGCATGCGTACATAACGAAAAGGAGGAAAATTCACACAAAAAATAATATTTTATCTACACCATACGGGATTTAATACACGGAAAAAAAAAAGATGGAAACAGGTATATGATGCGTACACGTGCTATCCAAAGCGGAGAAAAAAGTTACCTTTGCGTCGAGAGCAACCAAC
>NW_021533822.1:0-290 GCF_001605985.2 Dendrobium catenatum | reverse complement strand
AAAATTAAGTTGCAATTAATAATTAAAACCTTGAATCTGATAGGGGTAAGTACTATTTCATGAAAAATTAAGGCAATTAAGATTACTTTTTTTTTTTCTTTTTATTCTTATTTAATTTATTTTTTTTATACAACAACAACATGAAGCCTTTTTCCCACTATGTGGGGTCGGCTACATGAATCCTTTTTCACCGTTATGTCCGGTTAAAAGTCAAATTCTAATTTAAATCTAATAAAGAAAGATCATTTCTAATATTTTTTAAACAATTCTTTTTAGGTATACCTCTACCT
>NW_021533821.1:0-678 GCF_001605985.2 Dendrobium catenatum | reverse complement strand
GATACCGCCGCTTGGTACTGCTAGGTACAACTCGATATCGCGGCTGAGTAAAACTGATGTGATGCATTCTATTTGGTCTTCGAACAACATTCTACATCCGGTCTACGCACAGAATAATTTCTCTAATCAACGTAAAAATGAAGAAGTTAAATTAGTTTTAGAAAACCAACCAAACCCAACCCAGATTCCCCAGTGACGATTTCTTCGAGCGATGCCAAAATAAACCATAATTAACTCCCAGAGAGCACTAATCATCGTTCGATTAATTTTTAATTTTTCATTAGAAAGTTAAGAACTTTTATAACAGAAAACCCATTATTGAGAACTTCTTCAAGCGATTTAGGAACCAGGTAGGCTTTGGGTCAAGCCACGTGGTATGGGTAACCCGAGAAATGGAAAACGGCCCATGGAATGCGGGTTACCCATCACGGCCCGATGAGGAAGAACCCTGGGAATGCCGACGGCAGTTACCAACAACGAGAACGTGTGCATGAATTCCGTTAATCAATATATCGCAACTTCGAAAATTTCAGAAGAGTTTTCAATTTTTTCCTAAAGAACGCCAATATAAATTTTATTAGTCAAATTAGCTATCCAACAGTGAACACATTGATGATTTCTTTTTCCGAAAGAATAATTGAGTTTGCACCTGTGCAGTACTGAGAGGAGATTGAATGT
>NW_021533820.1:0-238 GCF_001605985.2 Dendrobium catenatum | reverse complement strand
ATTATTTGACTTGACTAAATGAGATTAGATGATCTTCCAATCCCATATCAAACTCATGCTCTTAGAAATATATAATATAATCATACAAAATTATTGTTCTCCTTTCCCTTATGGATCTTCTTAATGGCATTTCAGTTTGAGATTGTTGCATTCTATATGAGTGGGAGATAATTCAAGATTATTTTGATTATCTGAATTTATAATCTGAAAAATATCAAGCATATGTACCTGATCATTT
>NW_021533819.1:0-291 GCF_001605985.2 Dendrobium catenatum | reverse complement strand
CAAATTTAAGGAAAATTTCTATAAGATGGTGGTGAGACTTGCAATGCTTTATGGCGCAGAATGTTGACCATTAAAAGTGAAGCATAATATTAAGTTAAGTATTGCGGAGATGAGGATGCTCAGTTGGATGGGTGGCTTTACTCTCAGAGATATGATACAAAACGAGCATATATATGAAAATGTTGGAGTAGCTCCAATGGAAGATAAGATTAGAGAGTGTCGCCTTAAATGGTTTGGTCATATAAAGCGAAGGCCTTCCGATGACCTGGCTAGGAGAGTAGATGTATTAGA
>NW_021533818.1:0-311 GCF_001605985.2 Dendrobium catenatum | reverse complement strand
TCGGACAGCTTGAATTCAAGGCAATGCTCTGGATGATTTTCCTCTGATTTGAACTGATCTCCCTGGACGATCAAGCCAATTTTCAATCGTCCAGTTTGTATTTAGGGCGATGCTCTAGCCGTTCTCATGGGATTTATATTGATCGGCAGGACGATTTTCATATCGTCATGGACGATAATGTCGGCAACTTGTAATTAATGAGCTCCTTTGAAGCTCTTCTATTTAAGAGCTTTTGTTCAACATTTTTGAACATCTTTTGCTGCTATCTTGACCTAAGAAGACCTTGAGGAGAGAAAGAGAGAGAAAGAGAG
>NW_021533817.1:0-251 GCF_001605985.2 Dendrobium catenatum | reverse complement strand
GCATTGTCCGACGGTAACATTACCGGCGGACGTTCCACCGGAAAGGCCGCCGCTAAAAGCCCTAAAATGCGAATCGGAGCCCTCTGGGCCGTCATTCGTTTCGCTACTCTCTCTCACCTCGCCTGCTTCGCCCGTCGCCCTCCGTCGCCGTTCGTCGCTGGCCGAAGATTGACGTCGCCGACGGTCACCGAACTTCGCCGCTGACGGTCACCGAACTTCGCCGAGCATCTCCCTCTCTCCTGGTCGCGCGC
>NW_021533816.1:0-1032 GCF_001605985.2 Dendrobium catenatum | reverse complement strand
TCTTGATTTCTAATTTATGTGACAACATAAATAAATATTTTCTTGAAAAAAAAATTGTGATCTTTCTCATAGGTTCTGCTAAAGTTGAAGGGAGAAATGGTGTCAGAAGTGTCTCGTGCTGCCTAATCAAAAGGTTTTTGATAACTCGTCTTCTTCTCCTGAGCCATGGCTCTCTTATTAAAACAAATGATGAATTGCATGAATTCAGAACTTTTAGATAGAAGCTTTTATATATGCTCCCTATTAAGGAACAGATACCATCACTATAAGGGATGTTAGTTCTGTCATTATAGCGCATTCTGGGGCAGGGTTGTTACCAACCCCATCTCTTAAGCTTTACTTATCCCACATACTTCACACACTGTCTCTTCAACATAATCTTTTATCTATTTCAAAACTAACGAAAGATAATAATATCTACATTATTTTTTTATCTGTCTGGCTTTACCTTTAAGGATCTGACGACGCAACAATCATGTAGTGGCGGCCTCTATCCCATTCGGCCCATTCCCTTACCATTTCAGCAGCCGGCTCTAGCAGCTACAATAAACAATCTCAATTCTTGGCATCATAGGCTCGTCCACACGCTTACGAGAGTTCTTAATCTCATATCTCATTGTAATCCTAATCTGCATATTGACCAGCATTCTTTTTTCTAGTAAATCTTGTAAATAGGCTAAAAGGCATAAACTTGCATTTGAAGTATCGGAAAACCGTCAACAATCCCTTCTTGTTTTAATTCATTCTGATGTTTGAGGTCCTGCTCTGGCTATATCAATTTAATGTTACAAGTACTATGTAATATTTATGGATGATTTTTTAAGATTTACATGAGTTTTTTCTATGCTCCAAAAATCGAAAGTCGTAAATATTTTCATTAAATTTAAAAATCATATTGAAAAGTATACTTCGCATCAAGTCAAAACATTACGCACTAATGGCGGCACTGAATATGTCAATCAATTGCTAAATCAATTCCTTAGGACTCATGGCATATCACACCAAATTTCATGTCCCTATACACCTGAGCAA
>NW_021533815.1:0-438 GCF_001605985.2 Dendrobium catenatum | reverse complement strand
TTGTATTCAAGTCTTAATCCTTTACATTTGTTCAAGTACAAGTCCTTGTAGTTCATGCTCAAGTCCACTAATTCGTGTTCATTTGAGTCCAAGTCAGGTCCGAGTGTAGTCGTATATTCACCCGAAATTTCGGCAGCCTTCCAGCATCTCCCCCGTTTAGAGAAAAACTATGGAAAATTGAGCCTTCCCACCATGCTAAGAAAAGCGTGAATGGTAGGTGCCCTCGTATGAGGACACCGCGGCCGTGAAATCTTCGTCCCTATCATGCTAAGAAAAGCATGTATGGGTCTTCAGTACCTGTTACAAGAAAAGCAGTTGTTTCCCCACAGGTAACTAATTATAACTAATTATCATTATTATTAATTAATTATGATTAAAATAATTAATTTTAATTAATTAAAATTAATTAAACATAAATAATAATTAATTACAATTAAA
>NW_021533814.1:0-334 GCF_001605985.2 Dendrobium catenatum | reverse complement strand
GAAGTTATCCCCACTCCCTCCTCCTACTGGCTTCTCCCAGGTGATCTCATTATTGTTGACTGATGCAGGCCCCTTTGGTGCTTAAAGAGTGGTCGTAGTCTTGTAAGAGCCTCCTGAGCTGCTGCTCTTGGCTCCCTTCTCCAGATTATTCTGATTTTCTACCAGCTGTGCCAACTTCATTGCCTCCTCCTAATCACTAGGCATCAGAACTTTAACTGCCGCTCAGATCTCTGCCTTCAACCCCTTCATGAAGTTCCCTTCCAATACGCTATCTGATAATCGCTCCACCCTACTAGACAGGTGCTCGAACCGCTCACGGTAGTCAGCTACTGAT
>NW_021533813.1:0-317 GCF_001605985.2 Dendrobium catenatum | reverse complement strand
CATTCAAAATTTGGCCTATGGGTTAAGCCCGAGAACAACTGAATTGCGGCTTGATTTTGACTTGCTTAGAGGATTTAAGAGTCCAACTAATCAAGCAAATTTTATTTGACAATAAGCCTAGATCCAAGTCATCTTAAATTCACATATGAGTTATAACATATTTCTCCCCTATCTTTTATCACATGCATCACTTTCTTTGGAATATGATATGTATTTTTGTGAAAAGAATAGAAAATTTATAGGAAAAAGCTTCACCCATTAGTCCCAACCATGCCAAATATCCAACAAAAAGTTATCAAAGAAAAAGCAGCATAGGC
>NW_021533812.1:0-300 GCF_001605985.2 Dendrobium catenatum | reverse complement strand
CCTTAGGTCGCTGGTTCGAATCCGGCAGGTCGGATGTTTGTTTTTGAGAAAATTTTACTTTCTTTCAGTTTTTACAATGACGTTCGTATAAGTGCTTTTACCGGCTGGCCAAAATATATTATTTTAAGCTTCTTAGGCAATTTGAAGTACATTCTATAGCAGTAAAGTAAATCTCATTTTGTAATTTAGAGAGGAAAATATTTAAAATTTATCTATAAATGTGGTAAGTTTACCAAGTATACTATACACTCTGAGTTTCCAAACAACCATATATAAATAAATACAATATTTTATGTCCGC
>NW_021533811.1:0-202 GCF_001605985.2 Dendrobium catenatum | reverse complement strand
ACTAAGGATGTGAGACCTTTCCGAGGTTGTATGCTGGTGCCCATCTCAACGACGTTAACCTGTGTGGAAAAGGCTGGGAGAATCCACCAAGGATGTAGGACCATTCCGAGGTTGTATGTCGGAGGCTTTGCTCGACGACGTTAACCTGTGTGGAAGAGGCCGGGAAAATCCACTAAGGATGTGAGACCTTTCCGAGGTTGTA
>NW_021533810.1:0-331 GCF_001605985.2 Dendrobium catenatum | reverse complement strand
AATACGCTAACAATTTCAATTTTCCGGTGCATTTTCGACGAAAAAGCATTTGACAGTAATAATGTATCAGAAAATTTTAACCAACACATTTTTACCGTCGTAAAAATTCTGCAAATAATTACCGACAAAATTTGCGTCGGAATAATTTATATACCGATGACCCAACCAGCGATATATACACCATTAAGTTAACAACGACAATTCTGCTGGAACGATCGCCATAAAATTATTGTTGTATTTTTTGCTGGTACGATCACTACTCTTTCCGATGTATATGTTACAGCTGAAAAGTATGATAGTAATAATAATTCTTCTTGAAAGTTCACCATAC
>NW_021533809.1:0-327 GCF_001605985.2 Dendrobium catenatum | reverse complement strand
GATGAAAAGTGTTGAGAGAGTAGTCTCGTCCTTTAGCTAGAGAAATAGGACGGATACAAAGAAAGGGATATGTCGTTCTCAGAGAAGTGCCAGAGCAATAACGGAGAAAGTTTTTTTTTTTTTGGGACATTTAGGTCATTAAAGGCAAATTCATACACACAACGCATACACAAAGACTCGAATCCTAGACCTCTTAATTGGAAGCCTAAGCTCTCAACCAATAGGCCAAGGAGAGTTGTGTTTAACAGAGAAAGTAAAGAGATGTTTTTCTATTATTTCTTTTGTTACATAAGAGCTAAGTATATATAGGCAATATTGATAAAGAAC
>NW_021533808.1:0-226 GCF_001605985.2 Dendrobium catenatum | reverse complement strand
TATGTCCAGGCTTCCTGCATCGAAAGCAAATAACGTCAGAATAAATATGGACATCCTTACCACTTTTACCTTTTTTCCACTTTTGCTTATGCTTAGGTGAGCTTTGTGATTTGCTTGACACGTCATTGCCTTCGTCACCAACTAGGCTATCTCTTTCTGTATCTCCAGCATTTAGAATAATAATTTCAACTACATCCAAAAGTCTTTGACCTAAACTTTGCTCGTA
>NW_021533807.1:0-764 GCF_001605985.2 Dendrobium catenatum | reverse complement strand
ATATCTAGCTTCGTCGGCTACTTCTAAAATTTCAAATTGCTCTACCACATCCCACACCTGTATATTGTGATAATATATCAATCATTGCTTCATCTTATAATAACATTTTTCATGCTAGAATAAAGCATATAGACAATGATTAATTTTTTGAGCAGATTCATTTCATGCACTCAGCGCTAACAATGAGTTTGTTGAAAGATGATAAAAAATATGCATATCTCGATGATGATAAAGACATCGTTTGGGATGTTTTTTTATTGTTAATTAAAGCAGTTTTTTATTATAAAAATTTTAATTTTTTACTAAAAAATAGTTTTAAGAAACAGTAAAAAAAATCGTCCCAAATGAAGCCAAAGACTCTTCTGGGTTTAATGGTCGAATCAAATGCAGCAATAGGATGAATCAGGCCTTTGAATTACAGTAAACTGCAAGAATGTAGCAGGTGAGACTTCCAGCTGTTGGCAATTTGCTTGAAAGCAACATACTCACCTGCTACTGCAAATAAAATAATTCAAATAGCAGTTTAAGAAAATTGTAAGAAGTAAACAAATGATGAACTTTATGAAGTTAATTTTATTTTAACATGCTTAAGAAAAAAATTAATCAAAAGAAATTATTTTATTGGGTTGAAGAGAAATTTTAAAGGTATTTATATACATATAATTAAATTCTTATATGTTTGCATGTCTCATATCTAAATATTTATTTTATTTTTTATATAAAACTCAAATTTTGAAATCATATTAAAATATCAGTAAAATTAA
>NW_021533806.1:0-247 GCF_001605985.2 Dendrobium catenatum | reverse complement strand
AGGGGGAGGTCCATCCGAATATACCCCATAGGCTACCGTAACCAAAAAGTAGCCCTTATATGGCACATAAACTAACAAGTAAATTCCTCCAATGAAACAACCCAGGCACAAAGGATTCCAGTAGGAGGGCAGAAGGAGAGAAGAGATCAACCCTGACCAAAAGATCTCAAACAAGATATTGTTTGAATATGTAGCCATTCTTCCAATTTTTAGATTTGAAATAAATTGCTCTTTTAACTTTCTTGGA
>NW_021533805.1:0-398 GCF_001605985.2 Dendrobium catenatum | reverse complement strand
TGGTTGAACCTGGCATCCTTGTTTCAGCAAAATCTCTATTGGATGAAGGCCTCAATTGATGTTCTTCTGCAATGACAGATCGCAAACATATTGCAGTCTGTTCTGTCTTTGGTTCAGGCAGGCGTTGAGAAGGTACAATACTGGAAGCATTTTTTGGTATCTTCCGGTGTTGAAGTTCATAATGTAAAGACTGATTGCCAACAAGTGAAACTTCATGAGAACTCGTAATTGAAGATAACATATTTTTTGCTGCTGCTGTGAAATTACCACTCTTTGAATCGAAACTATTCTGAAGAGCAATCTCTTGTGGCTTGAACCTCTCCATATTTACTTCAGTTGAACGTTCATCTAAATTAGGGGGCTGTAAAACCCGAAAATCCTAATTTAGGCATCGCACG
>NW_021533804.1:0-465 GCF_001605985.2 Dendrobium catenatum | reverse complement strand
CATCACCGTGAATCTGGCACTCGTGGCACCTCTTAGCTGATTGATACAATCTCTGACCATGGTCGGCCAGTAGTAACTCATTCTTTTGATTTTGATTGCCATCTTGGGACCTGATTGATGCGCTCCACAAAGTCCTTCGTGAACTTCCGCTACTACCTTATCAGCTTCTCGAGTCCCTAGGCACCTTAGCCACATTTGATCGAAAGCACGTCGATACAATGTGTTGTTGACAAATGCATACCGTAGTGCTCTCTTTCTGATTTGAGCGGCTAATAATTTGTCCGTTGGCAATTTACTTTCTTTAAAGTAATCAATGAAAGGCAGTCTCCAGTCATCTTCTTCCTCGACATCTAGGCAATGCTACCATGATTCTGAAGCTTGACTAGTCTTGCGCCTTCTCTTAGGAACTTGATGTTCTTCAGACTGATCTTCAGGATCAACTGATTGAGGAGGTTGAGGATCAAC
>NW_021533803.1:0-1005 GCF_001605985.2 Dendrobium catenatum | reverse complement strand
TCGAGAAAAGGCTCCGACATACAACCTCGGAAAGGTCCTACATCTTTGGTGGATTCTCCCAACCTCTTCCACACAAGTTAATGTCGTCGAACAAATGCTCTGACATACAACCTTGGAAAGGTCCTACATCCTTGGTGGATTATCTCGATCTCTTCCATACAGGTTAACGTCATCGGGCAAATGCTCAGACATATAACCTTGGATAGGTCTTTCATCATTGGTGGATCCAATATTGGTTAATATCATCAAGCAAAGGCTCTGACAAACAACCTTGGATAGATTATACATCCTTGGTTAACACACCAGAATTCCGTCAATGGACTTCTGCACAAAGTTAAATTTCTATCTATTGTTGAATTTCCTCCTGTCGCTGAATTTTTGCTTTACAGGACTTTCGACGGACTTCTACCCGACGTCGGACTTCTGCTCGTCGACGAACTTTCATCGGTCTTCTGCCCAACAGTACTTCTCCTCTACGTCGGACTTCTACTCGTCAACGGACTTCTACTCGACGTCGGACTTCTGCTCGTCGACAAAAACCTTTGTCGGTCTTCTACCCGACAGTACTTCTACCTGACGTCGGACTCCTCTTTGACGTCAGACTTTTGCTCGTGAGCGGACTTCTACTCGACGTCAGACTTCTGCTCGTTAACGGACTTCTACTCGTCGTCATACTTCTGCTCGTCGACGAACCTTCGTCGGTCTTTTACCTGGCGCTGCACCTTTACCTGACTACAGACTTCTGCTTGTCGTCGGACTACTAACCATCGTCGGACTTCTGCCCGTCGACAGACTCTCATCGGTCTTGTACCCGACATTGTACCTCTACCCGGCATCGTACTTTTGCGTGCCATCGGACTACTAATCGTCGTTGGACTTCTGCCCGTCAACGGACTTTCATCGATCTTCTTCCCGACGCTGCACCTCTACCCGACATCGGACTTCTCCATGTCATTGGACTTTCTCTCGTCAGTGGACTTCTACTCATCGTCAGACTTCTGTTTG
>NW_021533802.1:0-349 GCF_001605985.2 Dendrobium catenatum | reverse complement strand
GATAAAGGCAAAGATCAATAAATTTCCTTCTTTAAAATAACTTGAGTACCTAGACAATAGAATTAACTCACCAACCTTCTATCAAACTGGGAAAATCTAGATAGATAAATGTGGACAAAATTAAATGTATGAATGAATTGTTTTACACTCAATTTGATTTAATATTTCTTTAGGCAAATATGTATAATTAGTGTGAATTATCCCAAAGGATATTTAATGTGCATTTACTACGTATCAACTGTGTATTTACTGCGTATCAACTGTATATTAACTATGTATTTACGGTGTATTTATTATTTATTTATTTTATATTTTCTACGTATTTGTTATGTATTTAATGTGTATTTAC
>NW_021533801.1:0-250 GCF_001605985.2 Dendrobium catenatum | reverse complement strand
GTAGGTAGTTTGTTAAAGTTGACTAAAGTTTTAGATTGGTTAAGGCTTAAAAGGAAGGTTTGAGTTAAACTTTAAATATTAATAAATTAGGAATTTTAATTAAATGTATTTTAAGAGTTAATTGATTACTACCTTTGTTTCACACCGAGGCCGTGAAGTTCATTTCACCTTCCTTGGGGCTAAACTAATAGCCTCGTAGTCCTGGGTTACCCTGTAGCAATCGGGGTTAATCAAGTTATTTTAAATTGGT
>NW_021533800.1:0-311 GCF_001605985.2 Dendrobium catenatum | reverse complement strand
CAATGGCTTATCGCAATAGAAACTGGCACACCATCTCTAATTTCAATATAGTGCTTTTACCAGTCCTCTTGCTCATGGCCTCGTCGGCGGCTACGGAGTCATTGCGGAAGCCGTGTGAATTTCCGGCTATCTTCAACTTCGGCGATTCGAACTCCGACACCGGCGGCCTCTCCGCTGCCTTCGGCCCAGCTCCTCCGCCCAACGGCGAGACATTCTTCGGCCAGCCCTCCGGCCGTTATTCCGACGGCCGCCTCATCGTCGATTTCATCGGTTCGTATTTTCCTCTTTTTAAAATTAATTTGGTTCGACGA
>NW_021533799.1:0-327 GCF_001605985.2 Dendrobium catenatum | reverse complement strand
AAATTCCACCCTTGAAAAGGAAACTTGGATGGGAAATTGAGAAGAGTAATAAATACCTTCTCTATGAAATTGACAAAGAGCCATTACTTGAAAAAGCATAGGATAAGAAAATAATTGACTATCAACTTAAAACAAGCTTAATGAATTATGCCTTAATCTTTAGGTTGTCATAGATTTTATTTACTTCGTATATTATACAACAACAACATCAAGCCTTTGTCCCACTACGTGGGGTCGGCTACATGAATCCTTTTTTGCCATTGTATCTGGTTAAAAGTCAAATTCTCATTTAAATCTAATAAAGAAAGAACATTTCTAATATTTTCT
>NW_021533798.1:0-537 GCF_001605985.2 Dendrobium catenatum | reverse complement strand
TAATACCCATAACCCATAACTCAAAACATGCAACACATAGCACCCAACATTCAAATATGCTATTTTACCCCTAGTTCAAAAATGCAGAGTGTGCAAAAAATGATATATTTGTTCTTATAGTGGTCAATAATAATTTACAAAATTGAGATTGTAATCAGAAGGAGTGTACATTTCTAAATATAATTGTGATAGTGTCATTTAATCAGTAGTTTGTCTATGTTGCCTCTAGGTGGGAGAGTTCTGATGTTGATATGTGCATGCTTATATAGGCAATGGAGGAGGGAATTTGAAGTATCATGTGATATTTATTAATTGGTTTACTCTAGTTATGCTAACACATGAGTGATTATCATACGACTACCTATAGAAGATATATTATTGAGTAAGAGTTATTTAATCACTAACATGCACAACATAATTGAGAGAACTTCTGGAATTTGAAAAGAACGATTTCAAGTGTTAACTCGCAAGCGACAATTTCCTCTTAATGTCCAAGCTATTATTATGCTTGCATGTGCAGGTTTGCGCAACTTCATT
>NW_021533797.1:0-331 GCF_001605985.2 Dendrobium catenatum | reverse complement strand
GAGGATGACATAACACTGATGGCATGACAATTTAAAAGCTTCTTAAGAAGAAAATGAAAGCATCATTAGCATTAGAACAAAGGTAAACCAAATAAGAATTTTAAGATATCTTTTGATACTATATGCTTTGAATGCAGGAAGCCATGACACTTGAGGATGGACTGCCCCAACCTAAAATCTTACCCAATCAAGGAGAAGAGTGAAGGGAAGATAAAGTTTAAAAATGGCAAGAAACATAATCAAAAGACATTTTAGATAGACTCTGCTTTGGATTCCTTAGAAATATAAATAAAAAAGGAGGTAACCAATCTATCCCTTGTGGCATACAATA
>NW_021533796.1:0-247 GCF_001605985.2 Dendrobium catenatum | reverse complement strand
TCCTAAACTGGGTGATTAATCAAAGTTGCTAAAGTTCTGGGGTTTTTAAGGCTTGAAAAGGGGATTTGAGTTAAACTTTAAATATTAATAAATTAGGAATTTCAATTAAATGTATTTTAAAAGTTAATTGATTGCTACCTTTGTTTCACACTGAGGCCGTGAAGTTTATTTCACCTTCCTTGGGGCTAGGTTAATAGTCTCGTAGGCCTGGGTTACCCAGTAGCAGCGGGGTTAATTAAATTATTTT
>NW_021533795.1:0-294 GCF_001605985.2 Dendrobium catenatum | reverse complement strand
CTTAGCCTTACTCCAAAAAAATAAGATTTTTAAGACTATATTCATCATCTTATTTAGATCTTCCATGTCATCACCTCTCACTGGTTTAGCCCAAGAATTTCTGACCATCGAAGTAGTTGCTGCATAAGAGAGCCAAATGTCTTCAAATTTGCGTAGTCTACTGCCATGTGGAAGTTGATCAAACAACTTCAAAATGATGGGACAGTGGTTAGAGGAAATTCTATTCAAATGCCTTACTGTTGCTTGATTAATAAGTTCCAATGCCTTTGAATTCAGCATGCATCTATCTAGGCT
>NW_021533794.1:0-1019 GCF_001605985.2 Dendrobium catenatum | reverse complement strand
GTATAGAAATAATTTCACACCCTAATTTCCTTTGAATTCAAGTTAAAAATTTTCTAAATTCCTCAAATGATCCACTCTTATAAAATAGAAATCTAACCCAAGTGAATCTGTAGTAATCATCCACTATAACAAATTCATATACCTTCCCTTTTAGACTTACCGTTCTAACTGATCCAAAAAGATCCATGTATAAGATTTCCAAAGGTTTACTAGTCCTAAGATCCTTATTGGACTAAAAAGAGGACTTCACTTGCTTACCTAATTGAAATGCATTACAAAGGTAGTCCTTATTAAAGTCTAGTTTAGGTATACCTCTCACTAAATTCTTTTGGGTAATCTTTCTAAGATTTTACATACTAGAATGACAAAGTCTCCTATGCCAAAGCAATGAATCATCAGAAACAGTTTTTTAAACACAAGGTAGTACGAGTATGAATGCAATTTAAATCTAGCATATAAACATTGTTTACCCTTTTTCCGTTCAGCACATCTTTACCATTTATGCTTAATATGCAGCTAGTAGAAAAAAAATTTACACTATAGCCCTTATCACATAGCTGACTTATACTTAGCAAATTATACTTTAATCCTTCAACCAACAACACATTATCAATAAAAAAATTTTTCAAGTTTCCAATCATACATGATCCAACCACTTTCTTTGTGGTGTTATCTCCAAGTGATACCTTGCCTCCACTCCTGGCTTCCAGCATTATAAATTGAGTAGTATCTTCAGTCATATGCTTTGAACATCCACTATCCAGGTACCATAAGCTCTCACGAGGTCTTGTGTGAGTGCGACCCTGTAAAAATATCAAATGTTAGACCTGGGAAATCAAACAAGTTTGGGTTCACCTTTTAGCAATTTATAATCAGATGCATGTATGAGATGTCTAGGTTTATGCATCTTAGGTCTCCACACCAAATCAGATTTCATCTTCAAAGTACAGCTGTGTTCTATATGTCCAAATAATCCAAAATTATTACATTTAACATTAGGAAAAGTATTCCTAAGTCTT
>NW_021533793.1:0-679 GCF_001605985.2 Dendrobium catenatum | reverse complement strand
AGTATTGGAGGAAGGGGGAACCAACCTGAACCCTAGGCGAAGTGAAACCGAGCACTCGGATCTTCGCCCCGACATCGCCGGTGATCCGGAGCTCGACACGGTCGTTGACGGTGGCGTCACGAACAAGCTCCAAAGCATCTGCTTGAAGCACATTGAATCTACTAACACTTACCCTCGATTCCACCAGACGCGTGCTATGTGCCGGTTGCTCGAATCCCGGCACCGCCGCGATCCCAAGCGGCACGCCGTGGTATAAAACGTACAGATCCGCCGCCTCGTACTTTATCCCCACTTTGTTTGGGTTCTCCGCGGTGAACAACAGCGAAATGTTCAGCGAAAGGTACGCCGCCGGAGCTGACGCCGTTTCGCCTGCACTGGCACTCTGCTCCGGTGCCACGAGAAGGTACTCGACCCCCACGCGCTGTAGATCGAACTCGGGTTTCCGTGGGCGGACGGCGAGGATGATGACGAGGGCGACAGCGACGGCTAGGAGGGATAAGAAAATGAGGAGAAGGAAGAGGCAGCAACAGCAGCCCTTAAGCGATGCGGTCGAGGAGGAGGATGATCCGGCCAGGTAGTGGTGATGCTGTGGTGGTGGTGGCGCGTACGGCTGTCGGAGGAGTTCGCCGGCGGCGGGCTGATTCGTCATTGAGGGTTTTGTGCTGGGACGGAATTTTGG
>NW_021533792.1:0-254 GCF_001605985.2 Dendrobium catenatum | reverse complement strand
TTTTATGTTAGTTGTCAGCTACCTAACGCAACTCTCTACTTCCTCACCCAAGACTTGGAACTAATAATGGCAGTGTTAAAATAAAACAAACAGAAAATGATTAAAAAAATTGGACCAAAAGAATATTTTGATAACAGTTATCATACAATCATGATAATTTTTAAGATTGATGAAGCGCTGATGCAAAAGAGTTTCTAATCCAATCACTTGGAAGAACATTAAGATGTTATTTTAATTTATTAAAAGAATAACAT
>NW_021533791.1:0-1085 GCF_001605985.2 Dendrobium catenatum | reverse complement strand
TGAAGCCATAAGCAGAGCAACTTCAATGATTTTGGTCTATTTAGAGTTGTGAAATTGTATGGTAGGTGTAAATGCAAGAAACAGAGTTTCACGATGGCTTGAAGACTTCCATTGGTCTTTTTGGTTTGGTTTGATTGGAATATAATTTCTTTCACATTGTTCTGTGTTTATTTGCATCACCTGCTATTCTCTTAAATTTTAGATCTAAATGTTTTAGTTAATTTAGAGTAATCGATTAATTTATATTTTCATGAAAAATTTAAAATATCATTCAAATGTTTTAGTTCAATTTTTATTTGGGCACTCGGTTGAACAAACAGATAGTTTAAGAGGCCATTAAGAATCTTTTTATGTTTTGTTTTTGTTTTTGGTTTGTAGTTTTTATTTTATTTTTATATTTTGATATGAGATAAAATTATGCTTAGTATCTTAAACATATATAATTTTCTTATGAACTATAAAGAAAGTCAATGTAGGCATCGATGGTGGTGGCGGTGAGCAACGGGTGGTCGTGTCAGATAGTGACCGGTGGCTAAGAGTTCATATTTTGATATTATCGATAACCACTAAACATTATTTTGAATATTTTTAAAATATATTGATTTATTTTTCAAAATAAAAAGATAAATACGTAACGCTTTTTGTGTGCCAAAATAATGATGACGGTGTTGCAAAAGAAGGTGTTTAATATTTTAACATTGTTTGAAGTTATAGCATGCACAAAGCTAGAAGAGTGTTGTTAAAAAACACTAAAACTTTTGTGGAAAATCTAGAAAATGGAATAAATTATGGGACCTAACTCAATTGAAATGATTCATCTAGTATTTATCATTGATTACAAATAGTTCCATTCCACGTGATTGTGATTGAAGAAGGTGTTGATATAATATAGTAAACTTATAATATATAAAATATATTTTATGGTGAAAGTTGGACGATCCCTCTGGCTTGGGACATATCTTTAAGAGATCATTTATTATTTATTTGATTATACTCTTTTGAAGAGGGGAGACTAGAGACCAATCATTCTAGCATACATTTTGATGCTAGTGTCAAAGTTTGTGCATCGACCTTTTTGGATGGCA
>NW_021533790.1:0-225 GCF_001605985.2 Dendrobium catenatum | reverse complement strand
GGTTTACCTAGGTCGTATGCATTAGCACTTAGTTTGCAGTCTTCCCCAAACACCTCTAAGCCATTCCCTTGCATTACACACATTCATAATTTTTTTTTCACTTGGTAGGTTGTTGTTCGCTTCATTCTAGGACTAATTAGCAAGCATTTAGTGTGTTAAACATTTAGAATTAGGTGTTGTCTGCCCTCCCATATCCTTCCTAAGTGTCACCTAACGTCACCCAAT
>NW_021533789.1:0-218 GCF_001605985.2 Dendrobium catenatum | reverse complement strand
ACTTTAATAGTAATTAATTCCATTAGTTTAATAATTACAATAAAAAATAATATTCATAAACTGCATTATTATTTAATTAGTGAGCTTAAAAAATTATAATTAACTATAAGACCTTACGTAAAATTCCCCAACAGATTATCCGGATTTTAACAACTGCAATATCTTAAAAATCCGGTATCTATTGGTCGTCCAACAGACCAAATGGACGAATGGATTTT
>NW_021533788.1:0-444 GCF_001605985.2 Dendrobium catenatum | reverse complement strand
CATAAAATGAGCCCAAAAAGAAGAAAACATGAAAAGCTGTGCAATGATCGCCAAAAAAATTGAAAGATATACAAAGTATATCAAAAATCAAAAGATGCGTAAAGTGCACCAACCAATTGACAAGAGGCAGAAAATAAGACACACGAAAGAAAGCTTCATTTTCTTTCAAACCTTTAAATCTTAGAAGAATTCATGTGTCACTTGATATTTCCAAAGGCTTGATTTTGAAATTCATGATAGTGACTAATTACTTTGATATATTAATCTATAATATATTTTTTTTAACTAAGTTTTGAACGAATCACTATTTCTTTTCCAATTAATTTTTCTAAGTTAGATCTTTATTTTCAAAAGATGGTTTGTCCTGTAAGAAGTTCGAGCTAGGGCTAATAGGATCGGTTGTTCAACCATTTTTTGAATTTTGATGATGTTAACTCATTTTTC
>NW_021533787.1:0-266 GCF_001605985.2 Dendrobium catenatum | reverse complement strand
TATTAAAATGAACAGTGCAGGATTATTTTGTTCCGCCAATCTCTAGGGACTGTAGTTCTGGGAAAATTATTACGTGCGGCATCCGGATTCGTCCGGTGGCGAATCCTGGCGCACCACAATATCCGGGGCCCGGTGCATCCGGATGATTTGGCGCGTCCGAATTTGCCTCCGGACAGTCCGGACTCCGCATGTAATAATCTCTCATAATTCTGACCAATTTTCCACCTGCGATTATTTATTACATATTATAACTTTTTACACGGATG
>NW_021533786.1:0-477 GCF_001605985.2 Dendrobium catenatum | reverse complement strand
AGTAAAGACTGGTTGAACCGTTGGTTGGAGATTGATAGACCTAATAGGATGGTGGGCCGATGGGCTTTCCTTTAAAAAGTGTTTGGTGTTATCCTCTACTGATTATGTGATTACTGAAGGGAGTCATAAGGAGATTATTATGCCGACGGGCAAGAGTGACTGGTGGAAAAAATTGTGTATCACCATGCAGATTTTGATTTCTCCTACTTTGTAATCGAATACTACATTGAGAATAAAGTACAGTCTTGAGAGGCCAACACAATATTCTACAATGGATTCAATATCAAAATAGGGTTTTAAAAATTGATATTTCTATGATCAAACACAGCTCAAAGAATAACATATTATTTCAAAAAATAATCATGAAATTCTTAAGAATATGTTTAAAAATAGAAATAAACTTTTTGAAAAAAATTTTCATTCTTTTATTTAGATATGAAAAAAAGAATATTATATCATCTTAGAAGATGAATATAA
>NW_021533785.1:0-620 GCF_001605985.2 Dendrobium catenatum | reverse complement strand
ACAAGGTTGGCAAAGTTGAATTAGCCCACTATCACCGGCAAGCCCTCGAGCTTCTGAAGCAAGTACCAAATATCAAAATGGCTCGAGTTCCTCGAGGATAGAATGCTAAAGTAGATTGTTTGGCCAAGTTGGCCAAAGAAATGGCAAACATCAATGAGGAAATGCCTATATTCATCGGGGTTTACACTCGTAGGGTCTTGGAGCCCGCTTTATTATAATTCCCGAGGGAAGAAGGAATTCCAGATTCAAGTCAACAAGATAAAATCCCATTTGACCCTCAACCTCTCCATCAGATCGTTAGGGAGAATTATCCAGAAGAATATCACGTGGCTAAGAGACATAAAGCTAGTCAAGCTTCAGAATCGTGGTGGCATTGTTTAGATATTCAAGTCGAAAATGATTGGAGACAACCATTCATTGATTACTTCAAGGAAAACAAACTTCCGACAGAAAAGTCTATGGCCGCACAAATTCGAAAAAGGGCGTTGCGATATGCATTTATAAATAACATGTTGTACAGACGAGCCTTTGATCAAATGTGGCTAAGATGCCTGGGGACCAAGGAAGCTGATAAAGTGGTAGTAAAAATCCACGAAGGGCTTTGCGGAGCACATCAGTCA
>NW_021533784.1:0-677 GCF_001605985.2 Dendrobium catenatum | reverse complement strand
TTGACTGATTTTAAAAGGTTGATTTAAGAGTTTGATGAATTTTAAGTGAGTTATTAGACTTTGAGTTATGATGAAATCTTTTAATAAATTCTTTATGATTCACTTAGTTTATGTTACGTTTTGATTCACTTGACTTAATATTAAAGGTATTTTTAAACTAAGTGTGTTGTTGATTATAAGTGGGTTTAATTAAAGCTTTGATTTTTTATAAGTTTTTTTTTATGTTGGGCCAATTTTAGTTTAGGTTTACTCTCCTAATTTAGTCTACATCTTTTAAGACTTTTAGGTTGGTTAGGGGTTGTTTAAGGAATCAGTTAAATTTGGTTTGAATTTTGCAGTTTAGTAGTTATATTCGTTAATTAAGGTTGGATTAAGAATAAAATGTTTTGATACACTTTTAGAAGCTAGATTATGATTGATTCGATTGGTCGGTTATTAACAGATTAAGGCATGCTAAACCTAGGAAAAAGTGTCACTAAATTTTCTATGTTCTGATGTCTCTATCCTATAAGAAGTATGCACCCTAAGTCTATGTTATCTAAGACTCAGTCCTTAATTTTTTTGTCCTTAAATGTCACTAGTGTTATAGGAAACGAAAGGAGATGTTTTTCTAACCCTTCCGGACATTTGTACATGTATTCAAAGATTTAGGAATCCATAAATGAAACAAGCCAATG
>NW_021533783.1:0-347 GCF_001605985.2 Dendrobium catenatum | reverse complement strand
CGAGATAGAAAATTTGCAAGCTAATAGAAAAAATTTTCATTTCTAAACCCAATTCCAATTTGTCAAAGATTTCAGTTAAAAAATAAGATCATCCCACACAAGGGATTGAGGGAGAGAATATTCTCTTTCTTTGAATCATCATAAGAAATTCCTTAAGTGTTTAAAGGAGTCAATCAACACTTACTTTATATTTTAAATAAATAAAAAGAGGTAAATTTTCATTAAAAAGAATAAGTCATTTACCCTTTAAAATAAATTTATTTCAAAGTTTGTATCAAATTTTAAACTCTCAAACTTTTCTCAAATTAATTTTTCTTTTGAAAAATTTGGATATGTCAATTTTATGG
>NW_021533782.1:0-280 GCF_001605985.2 Dendrobium catenatum | reverse complement strand
GACTTGACAGCATGGTTTTGAATCGATTAGGTGGTTATCTGGCTCCCCCAATCCAGGCCGGGATAAGTCCAGGTTTTTGTACTGCATTAGCTAGGACACGGGTCTTAATGTTTCGTAGAGCACTAAGCCCAACCTAGATTTAGGATTCAAGGCTACTACATTCGGTCTCGTAGTATGCCTTAAATAGTAGGTAGGTCTCTTCTTTTCAGGGACCCTAAATCCTACTTATCCGCGTCACAGGATTACGCCACCTCCATCTTTCTCTCACGCATGTGATTGA
>NW_021533781.1:0-202 GCF_001605985.2 Dendrobium catenatum | reverse complement strand
AACTTCATTTCTTAGTGTGTGCGAGATTGATCTGCTCAAGAAGAGAAATGATGCCAACAATTAGACCATAAAGATCAAGACTAATAGCACATACAAACAAACCGACAACAGACAGCACACGGGAAGAAATTCTAGAAGCAACTAAAGCCATCTCCACCATTAAATAATAACCGCTTCAACCAATCTCTGCGATACACGTGTA
>NW_021533780.1:0-231 GCF_001605985.2 Dendrobium catenatum | reverse complement strand
ATTATATAATATATTTAATTTTTTAATTATTTATATTATTTTATTTATATATTAAAAATAAAAATTCTTTAAAAAGTTAAATTAAAACTAAAAAATCGAGCTCAACAATTGAGTCAAACTCGAGCTTTCCAAATAAGTTCAAGCAATCGAACTTAGTTGAGCCTAATTTTTTTTAAAACAAACCGATTTAAGCTTTGATACGTCATCAAAAACAGTTTGGATCAAGCACGA
>NW_021533779.1:0-287 GCF_001605985.2 Dendrobium catenatum | reverse complement strand
CCTCAAGTAACTCACCAATAGCAGCCGCAGCCAGCAGGTCAACTTGCAAAATATCCCAATGCTCCACTTCCCGGCCAGCTGCCATAATGAGGGCGCCATCACAGTTCCGGATCACAATGCCCAAACCGGCCATATAAGACGGCTGCAGAGAAGCGTCAATGTTGAATTTAAGCCAACCTGGAGAGGGGGAGCACCATAGTTTGTGAGGAGGCAGCCCAAGGGGCTGGATAGTGCTCCATTGCTCCAGCAACGGCATAGTAAACGTACGCGGCAGCAAGGATAAAACC
>NW_021533778.1:0-304 GCF_001605985.2 Dendrobium catenatum | reverse complement strand
ATTCATCCCAGGACAAAATGTTCTCTGGAAAAATTTCATTCAGACAAAATTTATATTCGTTCCAGGATGAGTTGCTCTCTGGAGTATTTTCGTCTGGGATGAAGTGTATTCGTCCCGGGACAAAATATCCTCTAGAGAATTTTCGTTCAGATGAAATTTATATTTGTTCTAGGATGAGTTGCTCTCTGGAAAAGTTTCATCCGGACGAACCCATATTTGTCCCAGGACAAAGTGAACCGACTCTAAAATTTTAGTGACGTTCTGCAATTTTTGGGAACCGACCTATGGAATAACCGTTCATACC
>NW_021533777.1:0-282 GCF_001605985.2 Dendrobium catenatum | reverse complement strand
TGTTGTCATAACTAAGATTGATGCCCATCCTTGCCACAAAGAGCAATGCCCATCATCTTCACTGAGGGCAATGCCAAATGTAGCCACCAAGGGTAACACCCGTCGTCACCAACAACACCAAGGCTAATCTCCATCATTAAATTTTTTTTTTAACGTTCGTCATCATTAACAATGTCTATACCCACCATCACCAATAAAATCAATGCCCGACATCATCATAAATGAGAAAACCCACCATACTAGTCTGTTTGCATTCTTAAAGGGAGAATGATCAAGCATACC
>NW_021533776.1:0-238 GCF_001605985.2 Dendrobium catenatum | reverse complement strand
CAAAACGACAATGCCAAATAGAGCCCAAATCCACTATCTGACTATGAACTGAGATGTACTCGACTGTTGCATTGAGGATTAATTTTTTTTGGACTTGTGAGCAATGTGCTTTGATGATAATGAATGGAATATGAATATATTCTTCTAAGTGTAATCAAGACGATTTTAAGGGGTTGACACATGTGATGATTGGATATTATTTAAAAGCCATGTCAAATTAATTAATTTATGGCGTCTT
>NW_021533775.1:0-581 GCF_001605985.2 Dendrobium catenatum | reverse complement strand
TTGAATAAATCACTTAGAGAAATAATTCCTTCAACACGCTTGCTTCCAGCTTCAACAATGATGACCCGCCTCGCACCGGGACTGGACAGCCGTTCCATTACCTTCAGCAAAGAATCAGAGCGTAGGCACATTTGGCATCTCTGCCCGCTGGAGAATCCATGAGGATGATTTACCTCCTGACCAAGCTGCACTGCCTGGAATTTTAAAAAGAATAAGCAAGAAAAAAGAGCAAAACTTTGTTTAGGACCGTTTTCTTACTGCTTCTTAAAGCAGTTTTCTAGTATAAAAATTTTAAATTTTTAAACTAAAAAACTGTTTTAAGAAGCGATAAAAAAAGCTGTCTCAATCAAAACTTAAGGTTCAATTTCGACAAACTTTTATGCAACCAAATAGCAAGTCAAGCACCACTAAAAAAATGTTGATTATGTACAATTGTAATTGTGTAGGTTTGACTAATCAAGTGTTTAGTTTACTAATTTAGGCTGGAGTTTAGAAGTCGTTGCACATATAGATGCTGTCTAGAGCTACTAAACCCCAAAAACTAATGAATTCATTAGATGAACTCGGAAGTTGATGATCTT
>NW_021533774.1:0-400 GCF_001605985.2 Dendrobium catenatum | reverse complement strand
AACAATAATCAGAGGAAGCCTCCTCAACGGGCAGACAACAGAAGGATTTTTGTTCCTGTGAAGAACAAAAATATAAAGGATGGTAGCATGGAGAAGGAAATTGATGTACATCTGGAAACAGAAATGCAGCGATCTATCAGCATTGAGCAAAACAAAAATATTTCTGCAGCTTCAGAAGTTCTGATAACCAAAAATTCCCTGAGTCTAAAAGATGGGAACAGTTTTAATGTACTCGGGGATCTTGAAGAAGAAGGGGAGATTATCCAAATTAATGACATAGAGGCAGGAGACAAAGAGTTAAAATCAGTGAAGGGAAATGAAGAATTAGAAACTGTTATTATCAAGAGAAGTATACTAAAAGAATTCCCTGGAGATGAAGTTTCTGTAAATAAAGAAGATG
>NW_021533773.1:0-289 GCF_001605985.2 Dendrobium catenatum | reverse complement strand
AATTCATATATCATATGCCTTATATCAATTTTATCATATACATGTATTATTCATACCCAATATCATGTGAACCAATATTATCATATGCATCATATTATCTTGATATAACTACTCCATCAGTCTGGCTGCATATCAATCATATTTCTTATATCCTTCAATCAGTCAATCATCCTCATCAATTAATTAATCAATATCATTAGTCAATCAATCATTGTATATGTTTGGTCTTGAAAAGAGGTACCTTGCAGGGTATAAAACAAATCTAAATTATTATTTTTTTTTTTTTTTT
>NW_021533772.1:0-402 GCF_001605985.2 Dendrobium catenatum | reverse complement strand
ACCATACCAAAGAAAAAGAAAATCAAATAAAGTATTTGCGATCAATTTGATTGTATTGATGCTAAAAATGAAAATAATAATAATAATATTTCTTTTGCTTGAGATCAGGGCAGCCATAATTTTTTTTATGTGAGGGCACAAATCATAATGTAAAAAAAAAAAATCCTAAATCTTTTTCATCCGGGTTTGAAATCGGTATTGGAGGTTTTTATTTTTTTTAATTGTTAATTTTATTATAAAAAGATAAAATATATGATAAAACAAAAAATTTACATATTATTTATAATTTCTCTACTGAGTCTTCATTTTTTGAAAACGTTGTACAATCAATTCATTGTCAATGCTATTAAATATATCCTTCTTATATTTTTTAAAGTAGCTTTGTAGTATAAATATTAAAAT
>NW_021533771.1:0-304 GCF_001605985.2 Dendrobium catenatum | reverse complement strand
TTACAAATGGTTTCACGTCTACCTTCTCCTTGCTAGGATTGGCTTTGAGTTTTGGGCAATCCGTCTTTATATGTCCAGGTTTCCTACACTTATAGCAAATAATTTCATTTGAAACCTTAGCATTTCTATTGAATTTACCTCTATTCCACTGCTAGAATCTCTTCTGCTTCCTCTTTAAAAAGCTTTTAAATTGTCTAGTCATCATTGCGATGTTGTCTTCATCCTCAGGTTGTGAGTTTTTAATCTCAGACTCTTCCACATTCAGTGCTATATTTTTCTCCCTTTGTGGTTCACCTGCATCAAC
>NW_021533770.1:0-313 GCF_001605985.2 Dendrobium catenatum | reverse complement strand
CAAATTCTAATTATATAATATTTATAAAAGTAATATAGCATAAAACAACAAGAGAGAGAGAGAGAGAGAGAGCATAAGATGGAGTTCCCAAAAATTTTTTAGGGGGGGCACGTGCCCCCCCCTTCCCTCCGCCAATGGAAGAAGGCACAAAAGGCCTGCTGAATCGCAGTAACTATAATTGATATACCATCAAAAATTACCTTGATTGAACACGAATCTTGAGGCAAAATCAAGTTGGAAACTTCAGAAATTAAATTGAAGATCATATGAATTCCAATTTCAGCAAACTTACAGTCGAACTGAGCGTCTCGGA
>NW_021533769.1:0-251 GCF_001605985.2 Dendrobium catenatum | reverse complement strand
ATGGGTAGGGGAGTATACATCCTCAATTTTTTATTGTTACTTTTAGTTATCACACAAACTCTACAACTTTTTATAAAACAATCAATGTTCCGAGCAAGGAGTGGCTAGAAAAAAAATGTTCTTTGACTAAGGCAAGAGTCTTATCTCTTCCAAAGTGACATGCGATACATGCCTCATGGAATTTGCTAATAATGGCTAGCCAAGTAGATCCTCGTGGAATTCAAAGCTTGTTGCCCAAGAAGAGATGCTCG
>NW_021533768.1:0-292 GCF_001605985.2 Dendrobium catenatum | reverse complement strand
TCGAACCCAATCCTTCTCGACATGGTTCAAACAATTAAATAAATTTGCAATAATAAGGTCGAGTGGGATATTTATTTTATACATTAATATTAGGCCTTCAAGACCCTTTATAGGAAAGATTCATCGATAAAATCATTCGCCCGCATGGGCCCCAACAAGCTTATTAAGGGTACACATTTGACCTCTAGGGGTGCTACATGGGTCCGACGATAAACCTAGGTTTGAGCCCGATCGTTTTATGTAAATAAATAGGAGTCAACAAACTCAAACCATCAAATAAATATATGGTCGT
>NW_021533767.1:0-246 GCF_001605985.2 Dendrobium catenatum | reverse complement strand
GGAACCCCTCCGGTTGAGATCAGCATTCAACACGGCCATCATTGGGGTGTTCGGGGTCATTTCTCTTTATGAATTGAACCTTGTCAACTCTATAGGGCTGTCGACAGAGGATCGAGTTTCGTAGGCTTTATGCCTTTTGATAGTGAATTCTCATTGTTATAGGCCTTGAAAGCCTAATATGAATGTATTAAGATAAATATATCGGTCACAGCAATCGTATATTTGTTTGAGAGTTCGAACCTTGTC
>NW_021533766.1:0-525 GCF_001605985.2 Dendrobium catenatum | reverse complement strand
TAGGCCCCGTGATTTTTTCCCCTTTTCAGGGGTTTTGCACGTAAAAATCTTGGTGTCTCATAAATGCTAGACCCTCTCTCTTATTTGATTGCGTGCCAAATTTTCATGCAACACTAAGACGATAAACTTTATATTTCTCTGCCGCCATGAATACTCCTGGACGTAACAGTTTGGGGTCGTCTATGGGAACGTGGTTCCCAACTAGGGGGAAACTTTTGCTCCAATCTCAAAAGATTGCTCTTATCAAGTTCATGACATCAGTCAATGTTTCATCAGATGCGGACTGGGAGGCAACTTCTACCCAAATTCTGGTCAAAAAGATCCTCCGATGCTTTCTATATCAAGGTGATATGTCAGGAAAATCTCAACAAATGCCAAGGATACTTCTGATCAATAATAAGCTTCATACAATCCCCTACTGGCTTCTACTTTTTGGACAAAGTCTTAATCTTGACCTCAAAAAGACAGTAACAGTCTAAAGATAGATCATTCTTCACCTTTGATTCGGGATATACGCAGCGTTCG
>NW_021533765.1:0-1449 GCF_001605985.2 Dendrobium catenatum | reverse complement strand
TGAAGGCCTCCGTTTAATATGACCAAACTATCTAAGGAAACTCTCTCTAATCTTATCCCAATCCAAAGTAGATGAAAAATATTAATTGTAGTTAGTTTTCCTTCAAATGGTTAATTATTGATGCTCTAATGAAATTATAGAGGGTCTTCGATCTCGTAACTTCTTTTCATTTCTATTTCTGCCCCGTTAATCAATGAAGGTTTTTTTTTTTAAGTAAATAATAGCGTCTATGAGAATATCTGCTTCGAATATGATTTTTTTTATTTGAAATTATAATTTTCTTGAGCTCTTATGAAAGTTGTTAAGAGCAAGAGTCCTTGATGGAGACAAATGATCAATGATAGAACTTTATTGTGTTTTGATTAGAGAAATAGAATAAGGAGCAAATCCAGTTTTTCTTGATCTATTCATTGGGAACTTTGGCAATCAACCAAGAGGTTTTGAGTTCGAAGTTTACGTATGTGAATAGTGTATAAATTTGTCTTATTTGCCTAAATATTCCACTAAAAAAAAAAAAAAGAATGAGGACGAAGAGCTACCTCCAACGAAAAAATTTAGCCTTACAAATTGCAGGTTCAACTCATGATATTGGTGCACAGAGGTTCTAATGATGTTCCACCAAAATCCCTTAAAGATGTTCACTTAAGTAAGGTCTCCAATACTTTTTCAACAAATATTAAACAACTTTATTTATCTAAAAGTATAACTTTCATTTTTGATATGGATGGGAGATTGAAGCTCTTTCAATTCCCTTTGGAGTTGGCTTTAATGGGAAATTTTAATTTCGATTGCCCATCGATGAATGATCTTAGAAAGTTCTTCAGCAATTTGAAATTAATTGACTGTTTTAGTAATTTGGGTCTTTTGGATGAGAGGCATGTTTTAAGTTGTCTTCTTCACCATTTGACTATTTGCATGCCGAAACTATTTTATTAATGATATGTTTATTTGTAATCTTAATTGAACTCCTTATGATTCTAATATAAAATATTCATTTATACATATTTGGTTTGATTTTCCTTATCAACCTCACAAAGCACATTTTGCTCAAATGCAATACCAACATACAATATGCTAACAATATGATTTCTGCCTTCTCATTTGGGTCTAAAGATTTCTATCTCCTTCCAAGACTTAGCAACCTTATTTTGACCAGGATGGCTTTAATTCTTTTAGGCCAAACCGATAAATCAATTTTCCCATCAAACCTCTAAATATTGATTTATTTTTAAAACTCTCATTCTGTTTATATCCCAACCTGTTCCTCTTATACCAATTTATTGTAAACTAAATTGTTGAAATTAACCCAATTGATTTCACGATATTTCCAAACAAGAGCTACTGAACTTTCAGTTAAAGAGTTTTAGGTTGCATATAAGAAACTAATATTTTATGTTTACTATTACAACCTACAAACCACTTAAATGAAAGATTTAAAGCCTTCAAATT
>NW_021533764.1:0-209 GCF_001605985.2 Dendrobium catenatum | reverse complement strand
TGCTAGGTATTTGCTCGGTATTGTTAGAAAAAACTCAGTACAACTCGGTATTGCTCAGGATTTGCTCGGTATTTGCTCAGGATTTGCTAGAAAAAACTCAGTACAACTCGGTACAACTCGGTATTGCTAAAAAAAACTCAGTACAACTCGGTATTGCTAGAAAAAACTCAGTATTTGCTCGGTATTGCTAGGGATTTGCTCGGTATTGC
>NW_021533763.1:0-290 GCF_001605985.2 Dendrobium catenatum | reverse complement strand
TTAAATGTTTCCATTTACAAACTAAAACGAAAAGGAAAATTGAAGCAAAAATGACAAGCTAAGGAGTTAAGTTGAAGGAAAAAAATTTGATGATTTAACTTCTTAATAGTCTGACACTGAATAAAAAGCATCACAACAAGCAGTCTTTATTCTTTTTATGTATAAGCTCTGTTGTAAAGAAAAATAATTTTTACCTCTGATGAACAAAATTCTGCCCTCCAACAATTCATTTCGTCATTACTCCTTAAATATAAAGAAATTTATCACATCTTAAAGGTTTTCATTAACTC
>NW_021533762.1:0-205 GCF_001605985.2 Dendrobium catenatum | reverse complement strand
GATGTTTAGTATGCTAGAGTCTATTGATTAGTAATAACAATAGTAGGGCCATAAATCTTTATTCACTTCCTTATATACTCTATATAGATTTAAGGATGCATAAGCTCTGATTCACAACGAACATAGGAGAGTCTACATAGAAATGCTTTTAAAATTCACTATCCTTAGACCAAAGTACTTTATCTAATGGTACCTTATCTTTCTT
>NW_021533761.1:0-206 GCF_001605985.2 Dendrobium catenatum | reverse complement strand
AGAAAAGTCTATGGCCGCACAAATTCGAAAAAGGGCGTTAAGATACGCATTTGTCAATGACATGTTGTACAGACGAGCCTTTGATCAAATGTGGCTAAGGTGCCTAGGGACCAAGGAAGCTGATAAAGTGGTAGTAGAAGTCCACGAAGGACTTTGTGGAGCACATCAGTCAGGTCCCAAAATGACCGTCAAAATCAAGAGGATGG
>NW_021533760.1:0-224 GCF_001605985.2 Dendrobium catenatum | reverse complement strand
TAATAGTAGATGAATTTCTCATAGGTGTAAAATTTAAATTTTTGTACTAAAAACTATTTTAAAAAGCAATTAAAAAACCGTCTCAATCGAAACCTAATTTTATCTGAAAGAAATATTTCGCCTCAATCAAAACTTCTCAGTAACAAAATTTTTAAATAATGAAATAATGTGGTAAAATTTTTGAAATAAATAAAAAAAATTAAAATTTATTAATTTAAAGCTAA
>NW_021533759.1:0-305 GCF_001605985.2 Dendrobium catenatum | reverse complement strand
ACTTGTCTAGTTGTCTTGTTATTTTTCTCAACCCTACCCCTACACACCAAGTTCATGAAACAACCCGGTGATCCACAACTCCACACCACTATCCATCTTTGACCTTGGCGGGAACCCTAACCCTAACTCCTCAAGGATTTATAGATCAACATTATTTGCACCACCATAAATGAAGGTGGTCAGCGCCCGAGGCACTTCGCCAGGGCTCCCAACGACTGTACAATAGGTTATCAAGGTCATCGGCAACCTATGTTTCTCCATCATTGTCATCTCCGTCCTCATTTTCTTTGTTATGGCCGCCACCT
>NW_021533758.1:0-277 GCF_001605985.2 Dendrobium catenatum | reverse complement strand
CATCACAAGGTAATTCAAAAGCTTTCTAAGGAAGAAGCAAAAGCATCATTGGAGAAAATGTAAGAATAACAAATATTCTAAAGGATCTTTTGATGTTGTTTGTTATGAATGCAGGAAGCCTGGACATATGAAAGCCGATTTTCCTACACTTCAATATCACTCGGGCAAAGAAAAAGAAAAGGGTAAGGAGAAACCCAAGTTTAGGAAGGACAAGAAGAGAGTACAAAAGGCATTCTGGGTAGAATCAGGTACTGATTCCTCTGAGACTGAACCATAG
>NW_021533757.1:0-240 GCF_001605985.2 Dendrobium catenatum | reverse complement strand
GAGAGAGAGAGAGAGAGAGATGGTTTGGGTGAGGGAGAGAGAGAGGGACGTAGATTGAGAGTGAGGGAGAGATGGATTGGGAGTGGGAGAGAGGGAGTGAGGGAGAGATAGATTGGGAGAGGGAGAGAGAGAGGGAGGGAGATTGGGAGCGAGTAAAGATAGATTAGAGATGAGAAGAGGGAGAGAGGGAGAGGGAGAGAGGGAGAGGGAGAGAGAGAGATAGATAGATAGATAGAGAGA
>NW_021533756.1:0-220 GCF_001605985.2 Dendrobium catenatum | reverse complement strand
TGGTAGTGGGGAAAAGGGCTTAGTTATTTATTTAATGTATAAATTTACTAAAACTTGAAAAATTCACCAAAAATCATACACTTATTCAAAAATGCATATAATAGCTATATGGAACCACCATGTGTAGGGCTCCAATTTAAAAATAACATTAAATCAAATTTTTAGTGGATAAGGAGTAATTTTGCTTTGCTTATCCATTATTATTTGAGAAATTCACCTT
>NW_021533755.1:0-505 GCF_001605985.2 Dendrobium catenatum | reverse complement strand
TAATATTCTCGAATAGTAATCTTGTACTTTTCTCCTCGTCTATGTTCATATTTACTTACATGATGAATTCAAAATGTTAATATCTCTAATAGTTAACTATGATTTGATTAATAATATTCATTGATAATTATCAAATTGACACCTATGTTATTATTTGATTTTCGATCTATAAATATTAAAATTCTTTTTGTAAATATTTCTTTTCTTGCTCTAACTCCTCGCTTCAATTGAAGTTTCACTTATTAAAATTATTGTCACTTAAGTAAGCCTTACAAGTGTGGCTCAATCATGTGTTGTCTTTCCCTTATCCACAATATTAATATCATTTAATCTATAGTTTCAAAGTTGAAATTGATATCAAGTGCACTACTTGCAGAAACCATGTATTATATTGTAATCACATACATTAGAAATGTTGTATTAATTGACAGTGATGAATAAATATGAGATGAACCTGACAACCTATGCATGTGAATACCAATAAGGTGAAAAATCATCATGTTCA
>NW_021533754.1:0-1459 GCF_001605985.2 Dendrobium catenatum | reverse complement strand
CCTTTGATACTTTCAGTACATTAAGAATTAGGCTTGGTGTGATTGATTTAAATGCTTAGATAAAAATATTTTTTCTGCAACATTGATATTTTTTGTTATTTTGTTGTGTTCATTGTGTTTTCTAGTTTGTTTATATGATATTTTCTTCTTAAAAAGGTCTGTGTTTAAGTATTGTCTTGTTTGTTTTTATTCATTTTTATTTTAAGTGTGAAAATGTAAATTTGTGGTCATCATCATTCGGGATGAAAATACTTCGTACGGGATGATTTGTGTAGTATGACAAGCTGTGTGATTTCGAACCATTTTATGAGCAGTTTTAATGTAATTCGTCTGTATGATCGTCACGATCGTCCGGGATGAAATATTTTTCAAATGATGGGACGAGTGAATGCAACAATTGAATGGATAAGACAGTTTTTAATATGAACTTCGTCCGTATGAACCTTTGGTTTGTCCAGACGAACACATGTCGGTTCATAGCGGGGGAGGGTTTTCAACTGCCCTTAAAATGAATTGAATTTCCGATCATCCGGACGAGCACGTGTTTGTCTGTACGATCATTTTGGTTAAAAGCCTATACGAAAGGATGCTTCATAAGTTGTGTGTTTACGAAAAGCCATTTCTTTTTTGGCTCATTCGTTCGTCCATACAAAATTTTTTCGTACGGGATGAATCAAATTCGTACGGGATGAACGAAAATTTTGTCTGGTACGAACAACTATTTTTTCATAAATTGATGGGATTTTTAACTGAACAGCCACTTTCACACATCTCTTTCAAACCTTTGTTCTCTTAAGATCTTTCAATGGCAAGTTCTATCAAGCGCCAAAAGTCTTTGACTAAGGGTCCACCAAGAAACACTTCTGAAAATTTCCTTTCTAAAGTCAATGAAGAATCCTATGCTAGGTTTGTCTCCACAAAAATTACCCCATATATAGTTCTCCTACAGGAACAATTAACTTTTAAGGTAATGCACTTGTTTTCCTCTACTCAATTTGGTTTAATCCTCACTTTAGTACACTTCTACAACAGAGAAACCTTTCATTATGTTTTGGCAAACATGTCGTTCAACTCCGACCATTCCATAATCAGTTCCTTTATTTTCAAAAAGAAAATTGAAATCACCAAGGCTGACCTTGGTATCTTCCTAAACATAAGGACAGAAGGATTAAGAGCACACACCTTAACCACCAAAAATTTTGATTGGACTGAAGTTAATCGTGTGATTAGGGAGTAAAAGTTAAGGATCATTTGCCTAAAGTAGCAACTTTAGTTCGTGATGCCCGAATCATCCAGCACGTACTAAGACCTTTCATTATACCTAAAGTAGGTGATAGAGTCAACATCACTCCTCTTCTTTCTATTGTAACCTACATGATAATGATCAGACAACCTATAGATGAGGCCCAACTCTTAATTGACTACATTTATGGTCTATCTGAAATTGGTCATGTTGATC
>NW_021533753.1:0-214 GCF_001605985.2 Dendrobium catenatum | reverse complement strand
TTTCATGTCAGATGGTTAAAGCTGAGCACCAGAAGTCAGGAGGATATCTACAGCCCTTACTCATACCAGAGTGGAAATGGGAAGACATTGCTATGGATTTCGTGGTTGGTTTACCCAGATCCAGAAGAGGAAATGATACTTTATGGGTGATTATTGATAGGTTGACTAAATCTGCAAATTTTATACCTATCAAACAGTCTGATCCAGTTGAAAA
>NW_021533752.1:0-302 GCF_001605985.2 Dendrobium catenatum | reverse complement strand
GGCTAAAGATATTGATAGTTTAGGTATTAAATTATGGTATTTGGGTATGAGTCGTATTAGAAATGATGCAGGTGTTATTATAGATAAGAGTTTAAATGATAATGTTATAAAAATTAATAGAATTGAAGATAGAATTATAACTTTAATAATTGTTGTTGATGCTAAGATTGTTAAAATTATAAGTGCTTATGCTCCTCAAGTAAATTTGAAAATGGGTTCAAAATTAAAATTTTGGAATAATTTAGAAGAATTAATACAAAAGATAGCCCTTGAAGAAAGAATTTTTATTGGAGGATATTTAA
>NW_021533751.1:0-204 GCF_001605985.2 Dendrobium catenatum | reverse complement strand
TAGTCTCTAATGTTGACCTCCATAATTCAAGTTTACTTTCAACTAGGGGTGTCAATATTTGACACGACATGAAAACTCGACTCGGACCCGACCCGTTTTTCAAACGGGTCGGGTTCAGGTTTGCAGATTTGACCCGTTTGAAAAACCGGGTCGTGTTCGGGTTGACCCGGCGGGTTGCCGGGTCAACCCGAAAACCAGTTTATT
>NW_021533750.1:0-1361 GCF_001605985.2 Dendrobium catenatum | reverse complement strand
AAGGAAAGAAAAGCAAAGAAGGAAATTTTGGTTGCTTACACAAAAAATTGGTGTAAGAAAAAGAAAATTAAAGAAGTCTGTGGTTAGGAGGATGTTAGATTTTGTGATCCAATTTAATTTCAGTTTTAAGTGTTCTATTTTCTTATTGTTCTAAACTGAATCGTGCATTTTTAGGAGTTTTCTTTAACTTTTTGTGTAGCCTTGGTTAGCTACATTTTTAGTTTTATTAGGTGTGTGTGTATATATATATATATATATATATATATATATGTTTAGACTTTAATGAAAGTGGTCTTGAAGAAAATTCTCTTCAATTAAGAATAATTAACATGTATTTTCCTACTCTTTTTCTGCTTTTGCTGTTTTTTTTTTTCTGTAGTGATTCAAGAATTATGCTCTGGCTTCTACTACATGTTGGGGCATGGTTCTCTTTTTTGACTTCAGGCACACGTGAGAGCGTGATTTCTACTTCTGGGGTAAGGCATACGCCTGAGTGTTGTTTTGTTCGTTAACTTCTCTCTGAATTAGATGAGGTGCACGCTAGATTTCAGACTGCACATGAAGAAATGATCTTTGATATTGAAGAGTTAGTTGGTCTAACCCATATCATAAAATAAAAAGGAATTCTCAACTCTGATATTGGAGAGTTGGAATTATTAGACCTGTATCAGGGAAATACAAAAGGAATTCTTTACTCTTATTACTGAGAGTTGGAACGGTTTGATCTCTATCAAGGGAATGATGATACAAGGAGGCCGAAGCCCATGAATATGATATGATATTTTGAGAGATTTGAACATTAAAAGTGAGTAAAAATGTAGAAATAGGAAAGTTGATATCAATTATATGTTCATGTTGTCATTTTTTGTTTGATTCTTCATATAAATGACTAATAACTTATGTATTTAAATGACATATAAATGGAAAGCCTATAAGTATATTTTCATTTTAATGCATATGATGATTTTATTAAAACATTGTTAAGCGTTATGTAGAATTTTCGACAGTAGAGAAACTATTTTTCATTCATTTGATTCCATTGAATTAAATTATGATGGGTATGATGAGAATTATGTTTATCTAGATTAATTGGTTCTGTTATGCCTCATTATAGCTTGGAATGGCTAAAAATGGAGCGTGATAGGTATATATTTAACCTTGTAAGAAACACTATGCAAGAATGAATTAAATATGAGAATTCCCAAAATTAAACCAAAAATATTTGGGATAAAGTCGTTGAAGGTGGTGATGATGAATTTAAGAGTAATTTTTTTAAAAAGCTACAATTAAACTAGCCATCTTATAGGTTCAAGTGTACAACAACAACAACAATATCAAGCCTTTATTCCACTACGTGGGGT
>NW_021533749.1:0-270 GCF_001605985.2 Dendrobium catenatum | reverse complement strand
TAAAATCATCAGCAAAACTAAGATGAGTAATCGGAATACCACCATTAATAGTTTTGAAAATAAGTTTAGGATTAAACCTGAATAAATTCTCGATACCTCTAAAAAGATACTCCATAGCAATAATAAAAAGCAAGGGAGACAGAGGATCCCCTTGTCTAAGACCTTGAGAAGAGCTAAAAAAACCATGATTAGAACCATTAATGATAAGAGAAAAGAAGCAATTTTGAATGCTGTTATTGATAAGCCGCAGGAAATTTTGATTAAAACCAA
>NW_021533748.1:0-663 GCF_001605985.2 Dendrobium catenatum | reverse complement strand
AGAAACCGCTTGTGAATCATTATGGGAGTCAACTATATAATTTTGTTTCTCTTCTTACATTTTGTTTGCGCGCTTGGAAAAGCTTAACTGTCATTAATTGTAATTCGCATTACTCAGGGCCAGCCAGATTTCACACCCTTGATGGGCTTATAATTTCTGTAACAGGAAACTGTGATTTTCTAAGTTCATGGTGAAATTAATATTTCATTTTAGTTGTCTTACAAAGCCCTACATGGGGTCCTGGTTGGGTACGCATTGGATACCCATGCTTTACTCGGACGAGCTTCGCCCATCCACGCCCACCCATGGTGACTTTCAGGATGCCATACCCATCTATACCCACCCACTTTCAATGCTTTTTGAACGCAGTCTGCCACGGATTGATGACCTTGAGGCTTGTTTCCCTTTGTAAACTTTCAAGACGTATATCATAATTTATCGTAGTCGCCGTGTGGTTAAGTGCAACACATTACATAGTGAGGATTGCAGTAATATAAGATATACATTGATTAGCAATGTAAATCGATTTATCCCCCGATGTTGAGTACCCACCCACAAGATCATGGGCATACCCATACCTACCCATACCCATTGGGTATGAGTGGGTGCATGGGTGGGTGTGGGTACGGGTACCCAATGTGGGGCTATGTTGTCTTATGATAA
>NW_021533747.1:0-977 GCF_001605985.2 Dendrobium catenatum | reverse complement strand
AGTCGACGAGTTGAGTTTGGGTCCAACCCGAAATGACCCAGGTTCAAACATATTAACCTGAACCAATCTTGATTTTATAAATGGGTCAAGAATTCCAACCCATATTTGATCGGCGCGGGTTATCGGTTGACCCAACCCAATTTCGCGAACTCAGAACATAGCGGGTGCCGGTCCTACGTAAGGCTGGAGGCGGGGCCGACCAGTCGACTCACGAGTGCATCGAGAAAGGTGAGGGGTTGGGCCCACTACAGCAAGCGCGCAAGCTCCTGGGTGAGGGTTGCAACTCATAAGGCATGCACGCAAGAGTGCATCGTGCACGCTGGGTGGTGTGGGATGTGAGTCCACGACGGGATCCAGGATCGAGTTGTGACACAAGGATTTGGGTCACCCAGGTCAATTTTGAGTTTTCTAATCAACCCGAACTCGATCCAAATTTCAGATGAGCAAGAAATCCGAACCCAGACCTAACCCATTTTACAAATGGGTTGACCCAAAATTAGATTTTTTGGGCCAGGTTTCAAGTCTTGTCAACTTTGATACCCTAAACCCTAACTTACACGACTTTCTCGAGTGCTTCAAAAAGTGTCCCAAAGGATCATGTGAGTCTAGAATAAGGTAGATTAGAAGATGAATCTAAAATCACATGGTTGTACTCATTAATGTGATTGATAGCAAGCTCGAGCAACCTCGACAACATCATTGCCAATTATAGGCCAAAAGCATGTCGAAATGGACCTTCTCAGAGAATATGAGTGAGCACAATATGAGTAATAACAAACTCCGATCCAAATCCTATACATTTAGCATCTCATATAAGTGAGTCGTGAAGTGACGAAGGGATTCATCATGCACCTATTTCATGTCTGGAAGAGCATGAGAATGTTAAATGGTTGCTAATGATCACTAGTGAACTACAATGTGAATACTTTTTTTATTCTATAAGGAGGTAATTAATTATCTCGAAGGAAAATGCGGGA
>NW_021533746.1:0-338 GCF_001605985.2 Dendrobium catenatum | reverse complement strand
GCATTTCAGCACCCAACATAAGTCAAAGGGGCCAATTTGGAAAATCTCTAGATGTTGGCCCCAACTCTCCAAAACATTAAATATAATGTCCCTACCACTCTTTCATAAAAGACTGGACTCATCTCTTTTAAATTGATTAGGTGGTTAGCTGGCTCCCCAATCGAGGCCGGGGTAAGTCCAGGCATTGCACTACATTAGTTAGGATCGGACGACTGTGGTCCAGTGTCCAAATTAGACATAGGATCCGGGGTAGATTTTTGATTATAAGACCCCAAATTTTGGGAATATAATCCCAAAATTATAATAAAATGCTCAACTCTAATTAAAGCTTCATTTCA
>NW_021533745.1:0-327 GCF_001605985.2 Dendrobium catenatum | reverse complement strand
TCCCTTCTAGAAAATGACATATATAAAAGCTTATGATTTCTAGTAGAACATTTGCAAGTTGTCTATGTCATTTGTGGTTGAGGGAAAAGATTCAAATCTTTAAAAGAAATCAACTATACTTTAAAAAATTTACCACCCTAAAATCAGTCTTTAGGTCTAAGTCCGCTTTTACGGCATCCTACTGACTTTCTGGCTTAAGTCCGCTCTTACGGCAGCCAATCCTGATTAAATTCGTCTTTATGTCTAAGTCCGCTTTTATGGAATCCTACTGACATTCTGGCTTAAGTCCGCTCTTACGGCAGCCAATCCTGATTAAATCAATCTTTA
>NW_021533744.1:0-256 GCF_001605985.2 Dendrobium catenatum | reverse complement strand
TTTTCTAGTCTTTTCTCTATTTTCGTCGTTAGAAGTTTGTAGTGTCTTTTGTGGGCGAAGGGTATAGGCTCCCTATATCTTTTGTCTGCATCAATTGATATCAGAGCAAGTTAGGAAATCCTAGGTTAGTTTGTCAAGTTTTGTTTTCAAATTTGTTTGTCAAGTTTTGTTTTGTTAAGTCAAGCGTGAGTCTTGTAAGTTGTGTTGTGTTGTGAGTCATAGGTTGTAAGTCGTGTAATTTTCGAGTCTTTTTTGA
>NW_021533743.1:0-247 GCF_001605985.2 Dendrobium catenatum | reverse complement strand
TTCAACTCTTGGAAGATGTCATTCTGATGTCTTCCTCTCCTTTTTTATGTAGCGTTAGAGTTTCCTAAGAGATCCTGATAGCTTTTGGATACTCATGGGCACGACGATTTGTCATCTATCATGTTGTTACCAAAATGCTAGCTTGGGATTCCTTAGATAACTTTATCCCTCAAATTCTTCCATTTTTATCTTCCCTTTCTCCATCACATCCCTACCCGGATCTGTGGTAGGTTGAGGATGAGATGAA
>NW_021533742.1:0-349 GCF_001605985.2 Dendrobium catenatum | reverse complement strand
GGAGTTCATATGCTCTCAAATTTAATTTTTGAAGTTTTCAACTAGCTTTTGCCTCGAGATTCGTGCTCGATCAAGATAATTTTTGCATGACGTATCAGTTGCCCCCCTATTTTCGGACGTTGAAGCTCCAGAAGTCCGAAAATACTTGTTCCGAAATTTTACATTGGCCGAATTGCAAAAAATTGCGTTCCAAAAGTTGAACATTTGCACAAACTTGATTGTAGAGGCCCCGTTGAGTTCCGAAAGTGTCGAAATCGAGTCCGGAACGTCGAAAAACGTGTCCGGGGACCCCAAAAATGTCCAAATCGGACCGTCCGGGCCGAAAATCGGGCCCGGACACGCGTAGGCG
>NW_021533741.1:0-223 GCF_001605985.2 Dendrobium catenatum | reverse complement strand
AAGAAACCAGCTCCAACAACCAGACATAAGAGGAAGACAGGAGAGCCAACGACCCACACCCAGCAAAGACCAACCTCCAGAACCCAACCACCAGCAGACCCAGGAAAAACCACAACCACCAGAAGAAACAGAAAACAGCCACACAACACCAACACCAAAAAACCCACAAAAAAACCAGAACCAAACCCAGAACAACTACCCACCCAAAACATAAGGAACCTTA
>NW_021533740.1:0-240 GCF_001605985.2 Dendrobium catenatum | reverse complement strand
CTAACTCCACTCCCCAACTTACCCTACTCACCTATAGCAGAGAAGGTCGAAGCAATACTAGATGATGAGGTCATTTCCCCAAAGGAAAGTGGGCGCCAAAGATACCGAGTTCATTGGAAAGGGACACCGGAGGTAGAGGATACTTGGATTGATAGGGACGAGCTACAGAGCCTAGACCCAGATCTACTAGAGTTGTACGAGGGCTCCATAGATATTTACTCGACGGGGTCGAGTTTTCTC
>NW_021533739.1:0-219 GCF_001605985.2 Dendrobium catenatum | reverse complement strand
TCTCTTCTCTTCTCCTCTCTCTTGCCTGGATCCCCCTTTCTTGTGAAGAATGAGGGCTCTATTTATAGATTTTTTGGAGTGGCATGGCCCGTAAATAGGTGTGAGATCAAGGGCGAATAGGGAGTGGTTTGAATGGAAAGCCAATAGTGAACCTTCGATCATGCACAGTTTGTTAGACATTTGAATGCCTTAGTGATGTCAGAATTCGGTGATCTTGGG
>NW_021533738.1:0-301 GCF_001605985.2 Dendrobium catenatum | reverse complement strand
ACCGGCTTTCTGTCCGGGTCGGGTCGTCGTGCTGCACGGTAAAGAATATGAGCATGTGACAACATGTTATTGGCCTCCGGATGTAGAGCTATGTCCGGTGTCCGGACTTAATAATTGTTCCAGGGGAGAGCAGAGATAGCCAGACTATTTTAAAAATAATTTTTGAAGCGGTTTTAAAATTGCTGCTATTAAAAGATGAAAGAAATTATAATAATTTTAGCAACGGTAAAAATCGCTATTTATAACAATCAATAACAATTATTTATAAATTGTCGCTATGAATCGTTGCAGAAACATAATA
>NW_021533737.1:0-234 GCF_001605985.2 Dendrobium catenatum | reverse complement strand
AAATAAATTAAAGCCAAGGGATTACAGAGGGAGACGGTGAAAAAAAAAAATGAAAATCTGAAGACTTTCTATTTCCAGAATAAGAGATTTGATTTGGGAAATAGAAAGGAAATAAAGTTGAGTAAATTCGGCTGAGAGCAATGTGGGGAAAAAGGTAATAAATGTAAGTAAATGCCAAGGTGGAGGTGAATTAATCCTGAAATTAATTTCAGGATTTGGATGAAAATGGGGGGA
>NW_021533736.1:0-292 GCF_001605985.2 Dendrobium catenatum | reverse complement strand
AGAAAGGAGTACTTTGCCCAGGATCTGGTGAAGGAAAACGGGGGTCTGGTGAGTAAAACTGTGGGCTACCGCTTCCATGAGTGGGTAAAGGCTGTGTATCAGGATGAGGCTGTGTAGTAGGCTGAGGCTGTGTAGTAGGCTGAGGCTGTGTAGTAGGCTGAGGCTCTGTAGCAGGCTGAGCCGAGGTGGTCCCCTCAGTACGTACTGGCCTAGGTGGTCCAGCTGCAGTGGTCTTCTTCGTGCGCCTGTTAAAAATATTTTTTATCAATCCTCTACTAGGCTCCTCACCTGA
>NW_021533735.1:0-323 GCF_001605985.2 Dendrobium catenatum | reverse complement strand
GAATTCTAACAGTTACCTTTTTTGTGGCAATACGTGCGTTCAGTTTCCTCTCAAACAGTTATATATGTAAGTTGGTTCCCTTCAACATCTGCTGTTATCTGCTGCTTTACTTTTCTAGGCAACTTTTCCATGAATTCTACTTTTGTGTGTGTGTCAGTGGCAGAAGGCCGTGTAGCAAGTTTTCTCTTAGGTACAAGTGGCATTCTTAACCTATGGTTTTCATCAGAGACTGGTGAAGTTGCAGTAGAAGTAAGTTTTGGCGCCTGAACTTTAAAAGGTTTTAAAAAATGCAGCTTTATGGACTGTAGCTTGTAGCTATGCTA
>NW_021533734.1:0-265 GCF_001605985.2 Dendrobium catenatum | reverse complement strand
TGAAGCTGAGTGAAAAGAGGTGTTATACCAGTACTCTGCCCAGGACAACCATTTGGCCCAAAGTTTAGGTGTCTCCGATACAAAACATCTCAAATAGGTCTCCAAGCTCCTATTGACCACCTCTGTTTGACCATCTGTCTGTGGGTGGTAAGCGGTGCTCCTCTTTAAAACTGTACCCTGTAACCTGAACAATTCCTTCCAAAAATGACTGAGAAACACCTTATCTCTATCTAATACAATCACCTCTGGTATGCCATGTAATCTG
>NW_021533733.1:0-284 GCF_001605985.2 Dendrobium catenatum | reverse complement strand
GGGGGGGTGAATTGGTGTTTTAAAAATTCTTAAACAAAAATCATAATATAAACCAAACAAACAACCACAAAAATAAAGTGCAGAAATTAAATGTGAAAAATTCAATAAGAAAGAACACACCATATTTATAGTGGTTCGGTCAACATGACCTACGTCTACTCCGCAAAGCCTCTCCTCCGGGTATTCCACTAAACTCAGTGACTCTCCTTTTGCTCTTACAATAAGGCGAAGAAGCATGTACAAAAACTCCTTTCCATCTACTCTAAGGTAGAGAACCCAACTCT
>NW_021533732.1:0-307 GCF_001605985.2 Dendrobium catenatum | reverse complement strand
CAAAATCGACCAATACCTAGCAATACCGAGTAATACCTAGCAAAATCAAGAAATAACGAGCATCCTGGGTCCGTTCCGGATCGGGTTGTCGTGGCGCGCGGTAAATAGTGAGAACGTGTGGCGCGATTCTACTGGCGGCTGAATGTAGAGCTACGTCCTGTGACCGGACCAAATAAAAGTTACTAGTGACGAGATCTTTAAATTTAGCATATACACGTACATTTTTAAGATAAAATAATAGGACAAATTTTAAAAATGATCATTATTAAATATTAAATTTAGAGAAGGAACATGGTTGGAAAGAAAT
>NW_021533731.1:0-376 GCF_001605985.2 Dendrobium catenatum | reverse complement strand
ACTTCCAGAAAATATAATAAATCCATTTTAACTCCAACAAATATGTACAACCCCTCTAATTGACCAGCATTAAATCCTAAACCAATGAAAAATAAAACAAAAATTATTTGATAGCAAATTAAACCTTAAGTTAATTTTAAGAGAAATTGAATGTTTAATTAATATAATTAATTAATAATTATTTAAAATTCCAAAAATTTTCCAAACACTTGGGAATCTCTCCTTGGGTCATTCCTGACCTTTGAAGCTGATTTCAAGGAGTTGGGATCACATTTGGAGCAAAATCACAAAAAGGGCCTTTAATTATGGATTTTTCAAAAATTCAATAAATGCATAAATTTTAAACCCTCATAACTAATTCAAGAAAAATCCAAAT
>NW_021533730.1:0-665 GCF_001605985.2 Dendrobium catenatum | reverse complement strand
GGATTGAGCCAACTCTCAACCTAAGCCCAATTAAACTTGACCAACACCTCCCATAGGTGGCCCTAAGTTCAATACACCTCCTACAGCCAGCCCATGCCTTGGGCTAGCTTGGGTCAAGAGTTAGGCTAACCCAAAGTAGCCAAAAACACTTGGACCCAAGCCATCTTTCAACCCAGATCAATTGGATCCAATTGCCACCTACATTGGGTGCAATAGACCCATACCTACCTCCCATACCAAGCCCAGGGTCTGGCCTGGCTTGGATCGAGCTCAATTCAACTCAAACCGAGCAGGTTTGGGTCCAACCCAATCACCAGTTCGATCCAGGCCTCCCCTGGCCAAATTAACTTCACCCTTGGCTCCAGCATGTCTCCATCGATCTCCCCCGATCAACCCGACCCAGGCCATGGTCGGCGGCGGTTGGAGCCAATGGAATTTGAGTTCCGGTGGTCCCCCCTAGACAATCCCTGGCTCAAGGCTACTGCTCACCGGTTTGATCTCCATGATCCCTCCGGGACGTCGCCATCGTCCACCTGGCAGCAATCCGAGCCTTCCCCAGTTCAATCCCAGTCGTTCAAGCTCCCGAAGGGAGGTCGAATACCCCTGAGCTCGCCAGACCTTAAGAGGAATTGGCATTCGCTCTCATTCGATCCCCAGAGCTCCTT
>NW_021533729.1:0-285 GCF_001605985.2 Dendrobium catenatum | reverse complement strand
AGTATGTTTTTATTCAGTGCAATAATTAACATGAAATCTTTTAAAATTCAGTTCTACATTTAATTAATGAGATGATTTGGAAATTTAGATTAGAATTCCTCACCGTTATTTTGCCTTTTATTTTTAGGGTAAAGAGCGGGAAAGGGTCAATTGAATAGAAGTGTCAAGGCCTGATATGCGTCTATGGATGTATTCTTTCTTTTTATTTTTAAACAATCATGACTTGTTTTTTGTTACTCTATTCTGTTGCTCAATATGTATGCATGAACTACATATATATTTTGA
>NW_021533728.1:0-222 GCF_001605985.2 Dendrobium catenatum | reverse complement strand
TAAAATGATCAGATTGAAGTTTGTAGAAACCCGCACTATGAAATAAAAACAAAAGAAACAAAGGAAGAAAGGCGTTTGTGTCTGCTATGAAATGGAAGAAGCTGTAGTGAGAGAGAGTTTTTTTATTGTAAGAGTATATTATTCACATGCATCAAGCTATATAATATATAATGTTTGAAATCTGAATAGTTTTATCCTTCTTTTGTATGTGCAGTTCAATAG
>NW_021533727.1:0-220 GCF_001605985.2 Dendrobium catenatum | reverse complement strand
AGCAAGCTAGAGAGTGTTAGGGAGAGAGCAAGAGAGAAAAAGAGAGGGAGAGAGAGAGAGATAGAGAGAGAGCAAGAGAGAGAGTAAGAGATAGAGAGCAAGAGAGAGAGAGAGCTAGGGAGAGAGAGATGGAGATAGGGGGAGAGAAAGTGAGAGAGAGAGAAAGAAAGTGAGAGCAAGCTAAAGAAAGAGCAAGTGAGAGCAAGGGAGAGAGCAAGAG
>NW_021533726.1:0-363 GCF_001605985.2 Dendrobium catenatum | reverse complement strand
TAAATATGAGGCCGACAATTTGAACAAATTTCTTGATTATTACAAGCATCTAAATAAAATTAGACATATCCACATCATATATATCTTTATCAATTCTAAGGAATTATTCCTAGCTAGCTCCTTTTATTTAGAACAAATTCTCCACCCAAGCTTTTGAGAAATATTTAAACCTCACATCCCAAATGTATTCTGAATTTTGTCAAGCTTTGGTATTCTGATAATGCTAAGATTAAATAAGTTTAAGGATATATATATAGGGCTTCTTTAATTTATAATAAATAATATAATAGTAAAAATATAAATTAAAGTTATTAAATTTATATATGTATTTTATATTTTTTATATAATATTTTGCATATTATT
>NW_021533725.1:0-2372 GCF_001605985.2 Dendrobium catenatum | reverse complement strand
GAATGAAAATAGCTTAAAAAATCCATCAGTTTTTTAACGTGATTACGAGAAACATTCATAAAAATAATAAAGTCATCGGCAAAACAAAGATGGGATATAGGAAACCCACCCCTAGTTCGAAAATACATATTGGGTTGATTCTCGAACAAGTTAGCAATGTATATAGAGAGATAATCAACAGCAATAATAAACAAACCAGGGGGCATAGGGTCACCTTGTCTCAAGCCATGAGATGATTTGAAAAAACCATGGCTCTTACCATTAATGATCATAGAGAAATAAGAACTTTCATTATAGTTTCTAATAAGATTAATAAAAGAATAATTAAAACCAAATAATTGTAAAATCTTGTAAATAAATTGCCAACTAATATTGTCATAGTCTTTAGAAATATCCAACTTAAAAATAGAATTACCACCTCTAACCTTGACATCCAAATCATGACACAATTCCTGGGCCAACAAAATATTGTCAGAAATAGAACGCTATACATACATACAGACAAACACATATAATATAACTTCATAAATAATATTCAATGCATACATATAGATAATTATCTTGACCTTGTATCTATGTGAAAATTGACTCGACCTAAATTTGATAAAATTCAATTCAACATTGATTAATTGATTAATCATATATAATATTAAACTTTAACAAAGCCCATCTAAAAAGGAGAAATAATCTTAGGAAAAACAATAGTCAGCTGTGACATAATAATTTTGGAAAGCAACTTATTGAAAAAAGTACACAAGCTAATAAGTCTAAAATCATTCCAATTAGTAGCATTATTCCTCTTAGGAATCAACACAATAGAAGTAGAAGAGAAAATTTTGGGTATAGAAGTACCACCAAAAAAATCCAAAATCACAGCAAAAAGGTCATCTTTAATAACATTCCACGCCTTTTCAAAAAATTTTGTAGTAAAACCATCAGGGCCAGCCACAGAATTAACATTCATATCAAAAACAATATTCTTTAATTCCTTAATGGTAGGTAACCCCACAAGGTGCTCATTATCTTCAACAGAAATGAGAAAGGGGATAATATCAGGATTAATGATGTTACCATAGCTAACATCCTTATTAAGTCTGTCATGAAAAAGGTTAACAGCCGACAAGGCAATTTCCTCCTCCTCCTCAATAACAATGCCATCATCAAGAATGATTTTATGAATACTTTTCAAAGCATGTTTCATATTAACTAAAGCATAAAAGTATTTAGTATTACTATCCCCTTCCAAAAGATGCTTCGTAACAGCCTTCTGTTTCCAATAGGTTTCTTCTTGAGCTTGAAATTTAAAATGCTTAGCCTTAGCCTCTTTGAGAGAGAAAATTAGCATACGAAGGAGAGTTTTGACAATCTAACTCAAGAGAATTCACCATGTCTTCAGCACATAAAATATTAGAGAAAATATTTTTAAAGACATTGTGGTTCCACTAATTAAAAAACTGATTGAGTCTTTTCAATTTAAACCAAAGCCTGTTCATCCCCATGACAGAATTATCAGGATGCAAATCAGCATTCCAATTATCCTGAACACCATTTAAAAAAGAATCGTGCTTGAGCCACATATCTTGAAAGCGGAAATAAGGTGAACCATTAACCTGTCTAAAATTAAGAACAAGCAGTAAAGGCGAGTGATCAGAAAGAGTACGACTCAGAATCTCAACAGAAATATAATTAAAAGAGGTTATCCATTGATCAATAAATAAAATGCGATCTAACCTTTGCCACAATCTACCTCTATTCCAAGTAAACTGGTTACCAGAAAAATCGATGTCAATAAGATTGCAATCCATAATCATATTGTTAAAATCATCCATAGAATTAAGATTGGGAATACTACCCCCTGAATGCTTCGAGGGATTGGATATAGTATTGAAATCACAGCCAACCAACCACGAGCTACGATACAAATTATGAAACTTAATTAATTGCTCCCTAAGACTTTTTTTAATGCCACGAGAGGAACCCGCATAAATAAAGGAAGCATAGCAGTTAACATTAGATAGATCAATTTTATAATGCGAAACTTGAGTGAAATTACTAATAACCTCTAATTTAACTTGATCCTTCCAGAACACCCAAATCTTGTTAGCACAATTGGTAGTTGCATTGTTAAAATCAACAAATCTAGCAGTAGTAGGTAAATTAGAGACATTAACAAGAGGTTTAAGTAAAACTAAAATAGAAATGTTATGAATACGACAAAGATTCTTAACCCTCAAACGAGTAGAAGCACAACCAATACCCCTAACATTTCAATTAATGGATTTAAACATAGATAAACCAATCTTAATGCATAGATTGTGAACGGGTATTTCTACCTGATTGTAAAACAAGCTTATTACTTTTCCTACCACGTT
>NW_021533724.1:0-455 GCF_001605985.2 Dendrobium catenatum | reverse complement strand
ACATGCATTTGCTCTTTGTGAGCTGAGGTTAATTTTAGATTTATCACCCCCGACAAACGGTTGCGAGAGGTGAATGATTTTTAGTTCTAAGTTTTTAGATGATAGATTTTATTTCAAGAATTTGGATTGTTGTTTGATTTGAGATTTAACCCCTCCAGTTGAAATTTCTAGTCAACACGGCCATCATCGGGGTGACATTAAGGTCACTTATATTTTTGTTGGATTTTGGAAGACATTTTGTTATATAAACCCGCGCAGCATTCTCAAATCGTTGGATTTGGGATTTAGATGTGCGATTGGAGTACATACGAGTTGTAGTATTTGACCTGCGCAGCATTCTCGACGATTTGAGTTTGTAACTTTAATAGTTCTGTCGGAGCACATGCAGGGATGTATTTAGTTCAATGGGTCATATTTAATACATAAGGGATATTTTAAAATATTTAAACATGATC
>NW_021533723.1:0-1043 GCF_001605985.2 Dendrobium catenatum | reverse complement strand
TTCTTGAATAGAGAAGCCGGCGGACACAGCCAAACGACAGAGAAGAAGGAAAAGTATTTTATTGAATCAGATAATCAGTAATTGATATAAGTGTGAGTATATATATGTACAGTGTTGGTAAAACTATAAATACACAATTGTTAATATGTAATATCTGCTAATACCCTCCCGCAAATTAAGCATTCGAAGGTTGCATGCTTAATTTGTCTCGTAGAGCATTGAACCGAGAGATGGAGAAAGGTTTGGTGAAGATGTCAGCAATATGATCATTTGAAGAGATGTGAAGAAGTTGAATGGAGTTGTTGCTGATGTGTTGGCGTATAAAATGGTAGTCGATCTCTATGTGCTTCGTCCGGGCGTGAAACACTGGATTCTTAGCGATTGCGATAGCAGACGTGTTGTCGCAATGAATGGGAGTGGAAGATTGTTGCGGTATTTGGAGCTCCTCGGCGAGACGACGTAACCAGATTACGTCAGAAATGGCCGCTGATAAAGAGCGATACTCGGCCTCTGTGGACGACCTTGCAACAGTGGCTTGTTTCTTGACGGTCCAAGAGATGAGATTTGGACCTAAGAAAGTGCAGTAGCCGGAGATTGACTTCCGGTCAGACGAATCAGCCGCCCAATCCGCATCCGAGTATGTCCGCAGCTCAAGAGATCCGTTGGTGATAGGAATCCCGTAAGTAATGGTGCCTTTGATGTAGCGTAGAAGCCGTTTGAGAGCCTTGTAATCCTGATCGGTCGGGGCTTGCATATGTTGACAGACCATGTTTGTGGCAAAAGCTATGTCCGGTCTTGTTATGGAGAGATATTGGAGGGAGCCAGCCAACTTGCGGTATAGTGTGGGATCGTGAAACGAAGGGCTGACCGACTGCACTGGCTTTGGTGCAGATGCAACCGGCGTTGGGGCTGGCTTGCATTCATCATATCCTGCGTCATGAAGTATTTTTGAAGCGTAGTGCTGTTGAGTAAGGAAATAGCCGTTTGAGGATTGAATTACCTGGATTCCCAAGAAGAGCGAGATCTGCCCCAGCTGTTTGAGT
>NW_021533722.1:0-266 GCF_001605985.2 Dendrobium catenatum | reverse complement strand
GCCGGGTACAAAGGCAGCCCGATGTACGAAGAACACCCCTAGCAGAAGGGAGGAAAATGTTTGAACAAATTAGAACCAAACTTCCTGGTGTTCCACAGTTTCTTCCTTATCCCATTCTTAGGGAGAAAACAGCTCTGGTATCCAAAAATACCGGAAATAACAGGTCTGCAACACTGATATAAGCAGACAGAAGGCGTCTACAAATATTTCTAAATACCCCTGTACCTATACTATAGTTTGTATACACATAGGTACACTAAAGAGGT
>NW_021533721.1:0-258 GCF_001605985.2 Dendrobium catenatum | reverse complement strand
ACCTAAATATTCAAACATATAACATCACTAACTTCAAGCATATAATGATAGAGTAGAGACCATCACAATGAAACTTTATTGTAGACCGCTTGCATGCGTTTTGAAAATCATCAGAGATGGATACTGTGCTAAGAAGAGGAACAACAGCTAAGCAGCTCATTGGTTTGAATGTTCACTTGATTCTTGAGCGAGGGTTTTAACTCATATTTATTTATAACACGGGTAAGTTGATATGGAAATTAATTTCAAACATTTTTT
>NW_021533720.1:0-505 GCF_001605985.2 Dendrobium catenatum | reverse complement strand
TTAGATTACAAACGATTTCCAAACATGATATGCTTATAGTCGAATCAAGCGGCTAGATGAAACAAATCCAACAAACCTAAGATTGTCAAATTCTGATATCATTAAGACCTTCAAATGTCTGACGAACGATCCATAATCTAGGGAATTAATCAATATCGGCCATCCATCCAAACCACACCTCATTTTCCCTTGATACTCCTATTTACGAGTCATTCCACTCTTAGAAAACTAAAAATAGCCTATCATTTATCTCAAGAGGGGACCAAAGGAAGAAGAAGAGAAGAGAAGAAGATGAGGGAAGAAGCTCCTCCTCGACCACAGGCCGAGTTCCACTCAGAGTTCCACCCGACTTTCAAGTGACGCCAAAGTTCTGCTCGACTTTCAAGTAACGTCGGAGTTCCGTTCGACCACCAAGTGACGCTGAAGTTTCTCCTGACTTTTAAGGGACATCGGAGTTCTGCCCGACTTTCAAGTAGCACGGGAGTTTCGTCTGACCACCGAGTGA
>NW_021533719.1:0-499 GCF_001605985.2 Dendrobium catenatum | reverse complement strand
TAGTCCACAGTAGAGGGCTGTGGAAGCGGCTGCTTTCAGTTATTGTCCTTCCTCATAAATAAAAGTTTCATGTCATAGCCTCAAGCTAAAGCTACTGAAGAATTAGACGCTAGCAATGATCAATATTGTTTCGTGATGTATGCGTACGTAACAGTGTGATGTATGCGTAACAGTTGATGAAATAATGTGTGACTTGGTGAGCATAATTGCCATGAGATATCTGTTCGCTTATATATAAAATAAGAGACCTTTTTATTCTTATTCTGCTTCTGCTTCTCTTCGTCTCATCAAATTGATAATAAGTGATTTGAGTCCACCATTCATTTTCAACGTAGCAGTTCAAAAATTAACTTTGAGAGCTCGTAGGTTTAAGAATAGTACTAATTATGTTATGGTCTAAGAAAAGAAATATATATATATTTTTTTTAAAACAGATCTCATAATAATAATATGGTTTTACATATTATAAAATAATTTTATTTATAAATTTTATATTATT
>NW_021533718.1:0-287 GCF_001605985.2 Dendrobium catenatum | reverse complement strand
TTAGATTATAATTAACCTAATTAATTAGGATTAATTTTAATTAATTAAAATTAACATAAATTTTTTGTTTTTTTGCTTGACGAATTTACGGGATTCAGTCGAAGATGCGCTCAGAAGGCAGAAAGTTTCCTTCACAAACGGCGAGCTCCCGTTCTTGTGTTCGATCAAAATGTCGCAACTTCTGAGCCGCAGGAAGGGAAAAGTCGGAGGAGTGGAGTCGGACAGCTGCAGAAGGGCGACGGGTCTCCCTCTCTCTCTCTCTCTCACGGGTTCTGGCCGAAGAGGTG
>NW_021533717.1:0-315 GCF_001605985.2 Dendrobium catenatum | reverse complement strand
TACTTCCCCCTCTCCCTGTGTCTCTTCGATTTTTCCCATACTAACTCTCCTTCCCGTTGGTTATTCCATTTCCCCGGATGCTATCCCGATTCCCCTTTGTGCCCCTTCAGATTCTTCCCTGGCTGCTGGTTTCAGTCCCCTTTTGCCCCCTTGGTTTCTCCCCTGGTTGGCTGTCCCGTGGCTGCTTTTCCTGGGTTCTGTGTGGCCTTTTCAACTGCTGTTTTTGAATAAATGCTAGTCCCTTTTGGGCTGTTTGGGTGTTGTTTCTTGACAGACAACTGGCCTTTCATTTCCCTTACTTAATTGGTTTATTTG
>NW_021533716.1:0-733 GCF_001605985.2 Dendrobium catenatum | reverse complement strand
CACATTTAAAAGAACATTTTAGTTGTTAGGAAAACACCAATAGAAAAAAGTTTCTTTCTGGCTAAATTTATAACAAATCAGAACTCAATAGAAATAGTGATGGGACTACCGACGGATTTAATGATGAAAACTCCACGGTGTTTTTCATTATATTTTTAAATATATAAAGACCCACACTTCCTCTACCAGATTATGTTAGTAGTATTAAAAGCTCGAGATTTAGCTTGGAGAGAATGATGAATGAAATGTTGAAGGATTTGGCTTTATTTGGTTATGCTCAAGCAAGAAAGGAAGGCATAATATTCCAAAGACTGAATAAGCCTAACTTTGCCATTGAAATTTTCTCCCTCTCATAGGACTAATTTATCTCTTTCTAACCAAATTTATCTCATGATTTGATCTTACATGGGTGTGAAAAATATAAATAATTAAATAAATATTGGTAATAATTATAAAATTTTGTCTATCATCTCAGATTAGTAATTGATTCTAGTAACTTCTTTTTTGAGGTTGCATGCATAATATATTTATTTTTGCAAATTCCAAAAATGATTGGAGAATAATGGCATCATATGATAAGTTCTATCTTGAAGATCAATAAAATGACAATTGTCAGGTATTACATTACAATTTTTAAACAAGACAACCATTAAGTTTGTGCTATAACCATCAAACATAGAAGGATTCTAAAATTCAAAACCTAATTAACTCATGGTCAATCCATACGAGGCTT
>NW_021533715.1:0-229 GCF_001605985.2 Dendrobium catenatum | reverse complement strand
TTAATGATATAAGTGATGAGATGAGGCCAGTCATATAACCTGCAGAACCTATAAAAAAATTAAAAATGCAAAATAGAGAATGAAGAAAAAGGAGAACCGAACTTCTTCCAGAGTCATTTCATTATACCCCTTACCATCGTGTATACATCGATCAACCCGCTATATATATAAATAAGGTACTATTCTATCACTGATATAGTTAGTTATGTATAGACGATGCAGATATGGC
>NW_021533714.1:0-645 GCF_001605985.2 Dendrobium catenatum | reverse complement strand
GGAAGGACAGGATTCTATAATGAATTTTAGATAAGAATTCAATAAAAAAAATTAATTGGTGAAAAGCAAAAACATAGAAGAGTACGAACCTATTTGAGATGAATAAAATATTTTATAAAGTTGGTTGTGAAGTCATTATAGAGAAAATAATTTTACTACTATGGTTACAGAAAGAAACATTTTTTTACAGAAATTTTTAAAAACTAATGATAATGCAACAAATAAATAGGTACACAAACAAAATTGTAATTGCTATCTAAAATACAAAATAATCATAAAATTATCCCAAACAAATCCTAAAAATTACAAGAAAAGCTAGTTAGCATCAAAATCATGAGTAAAAAGAGCATAGCCTTGTCAACTGAAAATAAAATATGGCAAGATCATGAAGTTCCACTTTTCACCTCTTTGTTTTTCGTCAATAAGGATGTATTTAATTCACCAAAATGAGAACCATAGTGCTATAGGGGAGTTTAGCTGCTGGCAACCTTTGGTGATGCTTTCGTATTGGTTGGATCGATTGGAGCGCTTTCTTCGCCAAATTGGATGGTCCGTGCGTGGTTTCGGGGTAGCTGGGAGCCTCGGCCAAGTACTGAGCCCTCACTTGGATTTTACTTTGTATTTTCTATTGTTTTTTGTTTTTTG
>NW_021533713.1:0-223 GCF_001605985.2 Dendrobium catenatum | reverse complement strand
TGCCTTCTCCCTCAATTATAAAAATACAAATACTTCTAAAAAAATTGATCTCACCATAGAAGAGGACAGCGACATTGAGGAAGATATTATAAAGGTGAAAAGTGATGAGCTAGAATTAACAATGTACGAAAAGCTCAGAAGAAGGATTGATGCCCTTTCTCTGACCCCACTGTCAGCCGGCAAGACTGCAGGGTTAGAAGTTAAAGTGGCCCCCAACTTGAAC
>NW_021533712.1:0-254 GCF_001605985.2 Dendrobium catenatum | reverse complement strand
AATTGTGAAAATAAAATTGACTATAGTGACCTTAGCATCCTAAATGAAAATACAATTTTTTATTTTTATTGGCGTATTAATAAAACCGAAGTTAGAGAAGCTTTAAACAAAATGAAGGGTGGAAAAGCTATTGGACCTGATGATATTCCAATAGAAGTGTGGAACTGCTTAGGAGATGAAGGAATTACTTGCTTGCTAAACTTTTTAATACTACTTTGAAGACTAAAAAGATGTTAGATGAGTGGAGAATGAGT
>NW_021533711.1:0-211 GCF_001605985.2 Dendrobium catenatum | reverse complement strand
TTGTGGATAATTTCCTTGACTATCACCCTACCATTTTCTAGTTTTATTTGTACAATTTCTATCTTAGGTATCACCTATTTTTGTACTATTTCCTTAGTGTAGGTTTTCGATGTGGTGGAGCTTTTAGAAGGGATGGTGGGACTGGTTGCAATTTTTTTGGTTTGCTCCCCTTTTTGGGGTGCTCTTTCTTGTGCACCATAGATTGTACCTA
>NW_021533710.1:0-289 GCF_001605985.2 Dendrobium catenatum | reverse complement strand
CTTAATGTTATCTTATCGTTTACATCAATAGAGGATTATGCTTAACATTGCTCTCTAAAATTTACAAGTGCAAACTTCCTTAAGCAAGTCATTTTCGCATGGATTGTTTCACATCAATTTTCGTTATCAAGATTTAAACCCTCCTATTACTTGCAAACATCACTGAACTTATGACCAATTTGACAAGGATTGGAGAGAATTTGTTGTATTTCATTCCAACATTTATTATTCATATAATCCTAATAATGCTTTTAATAGGAGATCTACAAAAGAAAATAATAAATAAGTA
>NW_021533709.1:0-240 GCF_001605985.2 Dendrobium catenatum | reverse complement strand
CGGGGTAAGTCCAAATTTGCACTTCATTAGTTAGGTTAGAGTCACTACTTTGTAGTACCCAAATTAGATTTAGGTTCTGAGACATATTCTTATCAGATTTTAAGTCCTCAACCTCCTGGAATATAATCCCAAATTTCTAATAAAATACAAACTCAAACATAAAAATTTCTCTTAAAATGTAAAGCCCAACATAGGGTAGACTGAGGTTGCCTCTGAGCTTCTCAGAATCTAGCTCCTCCT
>NW_021533708.1:0-953 GCF_001605985.2 Dendrobium catenatum | reverse complement strand
TATACTAACATTTCAGGAAAATTGAACTCCAAACTACTGAAGTCTTCAAATCAAATTCAGCATGAGATATCTTGTATTTTGAAGCTTGTACTTTTTGTATAAATTAAGTTTGAGAGGGAGTGATTGTAATTGAGTGAATAAACACACACACACACACACACACTTGATGAGATCTTAAAAATTTTGTACTGATCATACGGGATGAATACAATTTGTATGGGACGATCAGGTCAGTTATCTTCTTGTAAGAGCAATGGAACGAACAGTTTTTGGAGAAATTGTTTTCTAAGCCATGATCGTCCAGACAAAATTATAATCATCCCCGGACGAGTTGGGCTCTGTAAAATTGTTGTCCAAACAAAATTATAATCGTCCCTGGATGAGTTGGGCTCTATAAAATTTTCGTCCAAACGAAATTATAACCATCCCCGTACGAGTTGGGCTCTGTAAAATTTTAGTCCAAACGACATTTATAATCGTGCCTAGATGAGTTACTCTGTGTAAAAATTTTGTCCAGATGAAATCCTATTCATCCCAGGATGATGGGAACTGACTTAAGTAAGTTGGTTACATCTTGTAGTTATTTGGGAATTGACCTATGAAATAATTGTTCGTCTAGACGAACCTAATTGTACAGGACGATGATCGTGTATGAACATAGTTCGTACCAATATACGTTAGGATCATTCCCAACACTTTAAGTAAAATTGTCCAGGACGATCCACGATCGTACGGGACGATCCATTTCGTGTTAACTTGAAAATTTGCAGTTTTGGGACAATTTTTCTTGTCTCTTCTTTATATAGTCCAATTTAGACTACCACCAAATCTTTTTACTCATTGATCTTCATGCCTATTGAAAGAAGAGTCAAGGAGAGAGTGTGAGAGAGTATTTGAAGAAGGATTCTTCCTACTAGAGCGTGAAGGCTTCACTTGGAGTTTAAAGGTAAGAG
>NW_021533707.1:0-282 GCF_001605985.2 Dendrobium catenatum | reverse complement strand
AGATTTGTGTTGGATTAGATAGGGATTAATCAATTAGTTTCTAGACGTGTTTGTACAAAATTAATAATCTTCCCGACTTTAATGATGACAATTGCTTTCTTTTTTGTATATACAGGTTTGTTTAATAATAAATAAGGATCTGATTTGGATGGTTATAATATTTTCTAAATTAAATTGTGAAGCTATTATGAGAAAAACAACTTAGCTGTTTATTGTTGTAGAATTGAAAATGAAGAGAGATATTGATGGAAGTAGAAGAATATATATATCTATATATATATA
>NW_021533706.1:0-378 GCF_001605985.2 Dendrobium catenatum | reverse complement strand
GGTTTATGCATCTTAGGTCTCCACACCAAATTAGATTCCATCATCAAGGTACAGGTGTGAGCTATATGTCCCAAAAATTCACAATTATTACATTTAACATTAGGTAAAATATTCCTAAGTTTTCTTCCATGAGATTGTCTTCTAAGGGATTTCATGAATTTAGGATAATATTTAGGATTTGTAAAATCTTCAAGTCTAGGGGGTTTCCTATTATCCTTGAGATCTCTTATTGTTAGTTTGTAAAATGAATTCATATCTTCCAAGATTTGATTGGTATAATTGATTTTATATGCTTTGCTCTCAGATTCATCCTTAAAATTTTTAAATTCCTTTTCAAGATGAGTATAGGATGACTTTAGATTTTTAAAATTCTTATTC
>NW_021533705.1:0-684 GCF_001605985.2 Dendrobium catenatum | reverse complement strand
ATTTCTAAAAATTCAAGAAACCTAAGTAGGCTAGTAAAAAATTATTCAACACAAGAGTTTATATTAGAAAAATATAAATTTAATATGCGGGATCATGATGTTATAAAGTATTTTTATTAAAATTCTTCAAACTTATGTACTACATAAATACTTATATTATTAATTTTAAGTTTTTTCCAAAACATAAAATACAAATGAAAGAGTCGAGTTCTTGTATTTGGAGGCTTGTATGAGAGTAAAGCATAGCGAAGAAGATCAAAGGGTTTGTATTATCATACTGGTTTAACTTGTTATCTTGTGTTATTCACTTTGTAATCTATTATTTGTTCAGTGAAATGCAATGTTTGAAAATGATTATTGTGTGTTATTTTTCCTCCATGTGCAGCTAAATCATTTATATAAATCTACGATGATTTGAAAGGCATTTATTTCTTAGTGTATAGTTTATTTTTAAATATATTCATGCTATTTTTATTTTCCTTTTCTTTAGTTTATCTATGTATAGGCATTACATAAATTGAAACATAGTGTGATTATGAACCTTGAATGATGGAATAGAAGAATAATTAGAGAACTTAAAATGTAGTTCGACCTTGTAAATACATGTGGTGGATAGGGTTTTGGGGCTATAAGGAGATAGAACAGTTTAAGTTCTGTAGGATCCTAACTAAGCCTCCACTGAAC
>NW_021533704.1:0-226 GCF_001605985.2 Dendrobium catenatum | reverse complement strand
AATATTTAAATCACACATGTTAAGATTCACAAGATATTATTTCGATAAAATAAATATGCATTAATAATATGATTAAATTTTCAATATTTATATGATTTATATAAAATAATAAAATTTCCATATATATTAATATGATTAGGAGTGCAAACAGGTCGAGTCAAGTTCGAGTCGGGACTAACTCGAGCTCAACTTGTGAGCCAAAATCCGAGCTTGAACTCGAGCTCGC
>NW_021533703.1:0-320 GCF_001605985.2 Dendrobium catenatum | reverse complement strand
TAATAAAAACCAAAAAAATATAAAATCATCGAGAAAATTTTTTATAAAATATTCATAATGTGCATAATCTTAGCATCTATAATATATAAAAGGTGAATGATAAAAATTTTATCAAGGCAAAATTATTATCATTTTTTAATAAAAAATATTATTTTTATCATAATAGTCTCATTATAAAATTCACTGTTTTCACCAGTAGGGTTGTCAAAATTGGGTCACGGGTCGGGTTTGGATTCAACCCGAAACTGGCCTCGCCCTTTTCGACTCGACCCGAACCCAAATTATTTTTGAAAACGGGTCGGTTTTTCAGACTCGAACCC
>NW_021533702.1:0-1302 GCF_001605985.2 Dendrobium catenatum | reverse complement strand
CTTAAAGTAAGAAGAGAGAAGATACATTAATATGCATGTGACTCTGAATGATTCTGGCTACTCTCTAGATCATTAAGTTTCTATATTATTTAATTTATGAAATATTAACTTTTAATTACAAGTAAAAAAATTAATCATTAAAGAGCCTAACAAAATCAAGCGCACATAAATGCAAGAAAGAAACATATGAAAAGAAGGCAATTTATACAACATAAACAAAGTATACACATCAATATAAATAAAACCACTAGAGTAAAGGAAAGTCCAAAGGTCCATGGAAAGTGTTATATATGTACAACCCATGATCTGTAGAAAAATAATGATGGAAATGCCCCACCGATAATAATTTGGATTCTAATCCTATATAATGATGCAAGTCTTAAAAAATAAGTCATTTCGTCTTTATCTTCATCTTCATTTCCTTCTTCTCATCATTTTTCTTTGGTCTTCGTATGGTTCATTTTTTAGTAAGGTGCCCAAATAAAAAAGAAATTTCCTGTGAATGGCCTTTCTTTTTCCCTTTGGATCACTGATATTTGAAATATCTTATTTTTAGAGACTTTCACAACTCAATACATCAAATATAAATTACATCATATAAAAGGAAAATCTAGACTCTCATGCATGATTATCCTAAATAGTTAATATAAAACATCCCAAGTAGTTATATAGGGAAATAAAAAGTACTCATGCCAGTCACACTTGGTCATACTCTTATTTATTTAGGAGCTAAGCAGTCGAATCACCTGTAGTAAGCATTTACATGATATATTTATTATTTTAGCCCCCTTTATTAGCACTGCTTGAGCAAGACCACCTACAAAAAATAGTGTTAATAGTAATCTAAGGGTAATATATCGCACAACATATCATAAAAAAATAAAATAATAAAGCTCATTATCACAATAATAATTATAGCAAATCAAAACAACCAACACATGTGCCACATGCAAAACATCACATCACAGAAATAAAAAAAGGAAAACATCGACCTAAGCTAGAGCTATAAGTAGTGCCTTAGTAAATAATTCTATATGTGTGTAATAGGCCGTTTGGCTTTGGATATGTCCTATATCATGTAATTAATTCAAGTTATTTTGTAATATGATTTATTAAAGGTGAAAAGATGAAGCTTTGATTAAAATTCAAATATTAATATCTTGGGATCAATTTTAATTAATTTAGATGGTTGGTCAATTTTAATTCATAGGATAATGTTCTCTGAAGTTTAAGCTGAGTTAGCAAATTTTAGAAGGTCTGAGGTCATCCTATCTACTAGGTTAAAGGGGTCCAAAAGGTGAA
>NW_021533701.1:0-479 GCF_001605985.2 Dendrobium catenatum | reverse complement strand
GGCTCCAGGCGCTTCGTTCTGTCAAGTCTTACCATGGTATCAATGAAGATGGAAGCGGGTGGGTCTTGATTCCTAGGCCGTCTAGACACTCCAGCAACGAAGAAGAAGGGATTTCAAGCGCAAAAGGCAGAGTCTGGGCGGAGTTCTGACGGAGTGGTATTTTAGGCGAAACAATGTGTATTTAGGTGGTAGGTATATAAATAGTTTACTTTGGATGTTAGATAAGTAAATATATAAGTTTGAAGTGTTATGTATGTAAAAATCCCTAAATATAATTGGGTTTATACAAAAACATTTTTACTTCTACAAGATCCATAATTGACTATTAAGTAATAACTAATAAATGTTAATACCCTAAATTTGGGTAAATGAGAGAAGTTTGGGGTTTTGATTAATACAAAATTTATCTAATTTGGATTCTTTTATATCTAAAAAATTTAGACCTAAAATTAATCAGTATAATATTCATATCAATCATA
>NW_021533700.1:0-260 GCF_001605985.2 Dendrobium catenatum | reverse complement strand
AATCTCCTCCAATAAAAACACTTTCTTCAAGAGGTATACTTTGTATTAGTTATTCAATGTCATTTAAAAATTTTAATTTTGAACTCATATCCAAACCTATTTGAAGCATAAGCACTTATAATATTAACAATCTTAGCATCAATAATAATCTTTAAAAACATAATTCTATCTAAAATTCTATTAATTTTTATAACATTATCCATCAAACTCTTATCTATAATCACATCTACATCATTTCTAGTATGCCTCCTACCCGAATA
>NW_021533699.1:0-231 GCF_001605985.2 Dendrobium catenatum | reverse complement strand
TCGTACAGTACGATGTGACAAAAACCAAAAGATCGTCTAGGACGATATCCGGGATGATCATACTTCGTCTCTGTTCATCATATGGTACGATAGCGTTCGTACAGTACGATGTTCAAATTTTAATTAGGCCTGGATTACATGCACTAATCAGGGGTTAATTTAAGTAAGTATTAAAAATGGATCGTACAGTACAAACCTGTTCGTACAGTACGAACGGCGCAAAATCACTTA
>NW_021533698.1:0-289 GCF_001605985.2 Dendrobium catenatum | reverse complement strand
TAGAGTTTTCATTAGCATCTAAAGTAACATCAGTCATATTGTCATCTCTTTCACTGTTATGGATTTGAATCAAATGATGCATATTGGAATCATCAATAACATCAATATCTGTCATGTGGTCAGTGGGATCAGGTGAAAGGTTGGTTTTTAAAGGTTCTCGGAAATCTGAGGCAGATTTGTCCAACTGATTCAATTCTTCCTCAACCAGAACATTGAAACTATTGGATAAATGGATATCCATTTTAGAATTATAGTTTAATGAAGAATCTCCACTTCTAGTAATCAGCTT
>NW_021533697.1:0-1464 GCF_001605985.2 Dendrobium catenatum | reverse complement strand
CAAGGAAAAGATTGAGGAGAAACCCAAGTTTAAGAAGTACAAGAAGAGAATCCAAAAGGCATTCTGGGCAGAATCTGGTACTAATTTCTCTGAGACTGAATTAGAGGAGGAGACTACAAACTTGTGCTTAATTGGGGAAGATCATCTTGAGCAAAGTGATGAGGAAGAGGTCTGTAAACCAACCTATGATGAATTATTTGAAATTTATGAGAAAATACATACATCATACAAAAAACTCAAGAAAACTCATGCAAGCCTAAAATTAGAACATTCAAATCTATAAAAAGAGCATGAAGTTCAAATCACATGGCTCTTCTTGATGAATTTGATGACTTAAATAAAAAGCATTTGGAATTAATTGATGAACATAATGCATTAAAAGCTTCACACACCTCACTTAAGTTTGATCTTAAGAAATCTAAAGAGATTGAGAAAAAGTTGAGGAGTGATAATGATGCATTAAAAAGAACAAATTTGAGGATTCAAAATAATTTTGATACATGTAAGAAAAATCAGATGACTTCCACTTTTGATCCTAAGCCATAACCTAAGAAGAGGCATTATAACTCAAATCATTTAAGATACCATTTTCCTGGAGTTAGATATTTTTCTTGTGGCATGTTAGGACACATCTCACACACTTGCACCGTTCATCGTAGTACACATTGGGTGTGGAGACCTAAGATGCATGATTCACAACATACTGTTGCGGTTCTATTTTCATGATTTATGATTTTGATGATAGTAAATACTCTTATTTCTCTATGACTGCTTTCTACAAACATTTCAGGTTCACATGATCGGACTGCAATTTGGAGTCAGCTCAAGATTGGGTAGACTAGGTCTGAGTCAGTTTGTATCTTTTATCCTTTCTTGAGTGTATTGTATTTGGTGTGGCTCCTAATATTTTGAAGCTTGGAAGATTTTCTGTTGTTCCCTAATGATTTATATTTTTGGTAACATCATCATGGACGATATTTAAATCGTCCTGGATGATCTGTCCAAAAGCAGAAATCCTGATTAGGGCATCCTCATTAAAGCAGCCATCATTATGGAAAACATATCGTTCTGGACGATTTTGTATCGGCCAGGACAATAGGCTCAATTAAGAAAGAATCTTCCTCCAAATCTGTTTAGAAATAACCTATTTTTGGACATCGTCCTGGTGGATCGTCCTGGACTATAAAATATCGTTCTAGCCGATCCAGGTTAATTTTTCCAAAATTTCTCAGGCAGTTTTGGAAAGCAATTAATGGGGATTTCATCCAGGCCGATCGCAAGATCGTCCAGGACGATTAGACATCATCCAGCTTCATTTCAGGGTGATCTTCAGGATGATTTTCCTCATATTTGAACTAATCGGCCAGGACGATTTGGCTATCGTCCTGGACGATTTGGCTATCGTCCTGAACGATAATGTCGGCAAGTTGCATTAATGAGCTCGTTTTTAGATCTTCTATTTAA
>NW_021533696.1:0-502 GCF_001605985.2 Dendrobium catenatum | reverse complement strand
TATCCCATGCCCTCTACCAACCAGCATACTCAGACCCTACCTACTAGTGTGCCTAAGCCCTGGCTACCAGTGTGCTCAAACCCTACCTACAACTATGCCCAAGACTTGGCTGGTAGCATGCTAAGGCCCAGGCTTTTAGCATGCTAGGGCAAGCCTGCTAGCATCTGCAGGCCCTACTTGCCAGCATGTCTAGGACCTAGCCTTTTCTCTAAGCCTTGGCTATATGCATACCCAGACCATGCCTATTTCCAAGGCTCTTCCTTCCAATGTTTATAGGCCTTACATACCAGCAGCTCATACACTGCTAGCTAGCAAGCCAAACCCATGCAAGGTATGGTGCTGAAAGCCCACCTTTCAGCATGACTAGGACCTGGCTGCCAGTATACCATGGCCCTGCTTACTAAAATGCCTTATTTATGGCTGTCAGTGCACCATGGATTTGCTTTCCAGCATGCCTAGGCCCTAGCTTCTAGCATGCCAAGGTTTTCGCTACTAACATGCT
>NW_021533695.1:0-876 GCF_001605985.2 Dendrobium catenatum | reverse complement strand
TTGATCGATCTATCACTAGCTACAACCATGAGCCCCAAAGCCAATTTGTTGATTCTTCTCATCAATGACTATATTTTTTGTGCGTTGCTGCACATTACCAATGATCACTACCTTACTATCATCATCATTTTTAGCGAAGGCAAAGCACATTTTAGAAGTAGTGTACATGAACATTATCCCTGTGGAATCTAATGTAACTGTCACTTCTCCATCAAAGATCAAGTCAATTTGTGGTAGGTGCACGTTCTGGAAGTTAGTAAAGTCATAGCATGTGTCAAAAAGGTCTTGTGGAGGCACCATCGGGTATTTTATCATGTACTGTCGAAAAGTGTCACGAAGGGCAAAGTAGGAAGTGGGTGGTATGCGGTTAATCACTGTGCCGGAGTCCAAAAAAGTTCCAGGGCCAGTGAATACAGTAGGTGAAAGGTTGAGCCTTATACCATCAACAGAAATGGCAATGAGATTGAGGAAGTACATGGATGGCAAGTTTGGGTTGGTTAGCATTGGTGTATACTGCACACTAGGGATCGAGACTTAGTAAGAGATATCCAATTTTGTTTATTGCTGATGGTAGACAATATGAGAATACATTGTTATAAAGTTCAGCTGTTTGGGAAATAATTGAAACAGCCCCCCGACCGAGGCCTAATATCCCATCTACTTTTCCGAATGTCCCACTATTGTTATGTCCACAGCCAAAGCAAAAATTGAGTATATTATCAGAGGAAAATGTTAAGGTGTCTTGAATGAAGGAGCCTTTAGAAAAAGAACCATCAAAAAAGTTTATCACATATAGAAAGGTATCGGTAGAGGAGCAACAAAATTGGTTGAGATTAGCACAATAGTTGGAGTTGCATGGGATGTTGGAGAAACCAA
>NW_021533694.1:0-212 GCF_001605985.2 Dendrobium catenatum | reverse complement strand
ATCAATTTTCTTTATCAAAGTAGATCAGTTAACTATGATACTGTACTTTGTGAAAGTGAGTCAAATGTCATGAATATCTAATTAGTTCTTAGTCAATTAGTCCAATAAATTTTAATTTACTGAATATGTATTAAATCATTTTAAACCAATATATGAAGATTACAACTAATATAAATTAGTTCTAATTATTTCTTACAAATCTCATAGAGGTA
>NW_021533693.1:0-239 GCF_001605985.2 Dendrobium catenatum | reverse complement strand
TGTTTATATGACGGTGATATGTGTGGATTTGCCTAGAGCCAAATTTGTTTTAGAGTGGTTAATTGCTTAAGTCATGTGGTTGCTTAAGGTTGTTTTCAGCCTTGTTGTTTGCAGAGATCTGGTTGCACTTTACAGTTGATTGGATAGGCTTTATTAAACAACTAATGTGTTTAATGTGTTCCTGATTCATGCAATGTGAGCCAAACTCTATGTGTGGATAGTAAGAGATTACAAGAGAC
>NW_021533692.1:0-327 GCF_001605985.2 Dendrobium catenatum | reverse complement strand
ACTTATCCCCAATCAACTACTCTGGCTAAGAGAAAGTCCCCAATCATTGCTGAAACTCTTACAACCAGAAACTTTGAGATGGGGTCATCTTCTGGAATCCAAGAGATGATTAAGTTTCAATGCCGCAACATGATTCGCCGTATGAGGTGTAGAGAAGAAAAAGAAAAGATGTCAAAGGAAAACGCTTTGATTGCTACAGCAACTGAAGCAGTAAAAAAGATGAACTCCGAAACTCCTGAAACATATGTTAATACTTCATAGTTGGTTTATAGTGAATTCAACCACTATGTGATACTTTTGAGGAAGAAAACAAATTGTATATATTGA
>NW_021533691.1:0-1345 GCF_001605985.2 Dendrobium catenatum | reverse complement strand
AAACTGGCAAGTTGCTAAGAAGGTTTATGTCGCTTAACTGGTCATAAGATACTCCACATCCTGCAAATTAGAAATTCTATTTACTTGAAAGCTTATTTTGGAAATAAAATGTGCTGATCTGTTGTGTTGACAGGAGGTCGAAAAGCGCTTACTAGAAAGCAGCGTTAAATAGTCTTTCCCCGATGACAGACTTGGCGATAACCAACCTGCTGAATGGTGCGTTTTCCTTGAATTGTATGTCAGATAGACCTCTTTCTACCAACATACATATATAGAACGCAGCTGTGACTTCTGAGAATAGCTGCTAAAAAATCAAGGAAGTTTGCTGCTAGTAACTGATATATGTATATATAACCAGATGTAGGTTTCCTTACACTGCCTAATATTTTTAACGTTTGAATGCATAATATGGTCAGTTTTGTTTTGCATTTAGTTGTTCTGCTTGCATGCATAGTGAAAAATTTTGCTTGTCACACCTTTAATGTCATGCAATTATCATGCCAACCATGCCTTCCAAGGTGCTGAAATAGTGAAATATTAGTGTTAGGGTTACCAAATAAATCCTCTGTAATATGAAGATTTGGTTGTCATATGCATGTATGGAGCAGATGGCATATACAATGAGAGCAGCTATAATAAGTCTATGTTTAAAACAACTTTGATATTGTTTCTTAATACAGCTTTAAAAAAGTCGTTCCAAATGAAGCCTAAGGTTTTGTTTGAAATGGTTTTTTAAAACAACTTTTTGGTACAAATTTTTTGAATTTGAAAATTTTATATTAAAAAACCATTTTAAAAAATAATACGAAAACTGTCTCAAATGAAGTTTAAATATTGCTTCAGCTTCTGGGATGATTATCTTAATGTATTACTTACTGCCCAGGCACATTGCTGAGATGTTACATTTAGGGCTTTATGGGACTGCGGTAGCTTTTTTGTAAAGATATTTGTAAAGTTATTATGGGGGAAGAAAAAAAATATTATTGATATTACAAATGATGTTTTTTTTTTTTTTTTGGGAGAAAATTAGATAATAACTTTTGTTGTTTTCAGTTAGTTAAAAGTAAAATTAAAATTTGATTAAAAACATATTATAAATCGTAATATTCAAAATTTATTTTAAGCCATAATTTCTATCCAGCCTAATAGCGTCCAATAAATTAATTAAATTTTTAAGTATATCTTTATATTTCAACTTGATCGAATAATATTTTGGGTTATTGTGGCTCACTTTGATGGTCGCAGAATTTAAAATTTGGTTAAGGATTGCTCCAGAAAAATTAACGAGCTGATTAAAGATTAATTTATCTTAGTACTTAAATTGATTCAATCTTGAATCAGATTG
>NW_021533690.1:0-2178 GCF_001605985.2 Dendrobium catenatum | reverse complement strand
CAAAGAGCTTTCTGGGCGGACTCAGCTTCAGATTTATTAAAAACTGAAAAGAAAGATGAAGTCACCAATCTTTGCTTGATGGAAGATAGTCTTGATCAGTCAGATCAAGAAGAGGTAAGTGACTTAACTTATGATAAATTATTTGAAGTTTCTGAACATATGCATGATGCATATATAAAAATGAAGAAAATGTATGCTAGTCTAAGTCTAGAATTTAAAGAACTTCAAAAGAATATGAAATCCTTAGGAAAGATCATGTCTTAATAGATGACAACCACATGAAACTACTCGATGAATTTGATGACTTGAATAAAAATCATGAGAATTTAAAATCATCCTATGCTGATCTTGAAAAAAAATTTAAGGATGAATCAGAGAGAAAAACATGTCGAATCAATTATATAAATCAAATCTTGGAAGATATGAATTTGTTTTATAAGTTGAAAATAAAATCTCTCAAGGATAATAGGATACCCCCAGACTTGAAGATTTTACTAATCTTATTTTGTATCCTAAATTTATGCAATCCCTAAAAAGATAAATAAGTGGTAAAAGACTTAGGAATACTTTTCCTAATGTTAAATATAATAATTATGGATTGCTTGGGCATATAGCTCACACTTGTACCTTGAAGATGAAAACTAATTTGGTGTGGAGACCTAAGATGCATAAACCTAGACATATCATACATGCATCTGATTATAAATTATCAAAAGGAGAACCCAAACTTGTTTGGATTCCCAGGTCTAACATTTGATACTTTTGCAGGGTCGCTCTTACACAAGACCTCGTGAGAGCATATAGTACCTGAACAGCAGATGTTCAAAGCATATGACTGGAGATACTACTCAATTCATAACACTGGAAGTTAGGAGTGGAGGCAAGGTTACACTTGGAGATAATACCACAAAGAAAGTGGTTGGATCAGATATGATTGGAAATTTTAAAAACTTTTTTTATAGACAATGTATTCTTGGTTGAAGGCTTAAAGCATAACTTGTTAAGTATAAGTCAGCTATGTGATAAGGATTATAGTGTAAAATTTTTTTCTACTAGCTGCATATTAAGCTTAAATGGTAAAAATATTTTAAATGGTAAAAGGGTAAACAATATTTATATGCTAGATTTAAATTGCATTCATACTCCTACTGCTTTTGTTTAAAAACTGTTTCTGATGAGTCATGGCTTTGGCATAGAAGACTTTGTCATTCTAGCATGAAGAATCTTAGGAGGATTACCCAAAAGAACTTAGTGAGAGGTATACCAAAACTAGACTTTACTAAGAACCACCTTTGTAATGCATGTCAATTAGGAAAGCAGGTGAAGTCCTCTTTTCAATCCAATAAGGATCTTATGACTAGTAAACCATTAGAAATTTTATACATGAATCTTTTTGGACTAGTTGGAACTATTATTCAATGAGAGAAGGCATACAGATTTGTTATTGTGGATGATTACTCAAGATTCACTTGGGTTAGATTTCTATTTCATAAAAGTGAATCATTTGAGAAATTTAGAAATTTTTTGACTTGGATTCAAAGAAAATTATAGTGTGAAATTATTTCTATACAAAGTGATCATGGAGGAGAATTTGAAAATTTTTATAAGGAGAAAGGAATTGATCACAACTTTTCTGCACTTAGAACCCCTCAGCAAAATAGGGTAGTCGAAAGGAAAAACAGAACATTAATAGAAGCCGCTCGAACAATATTGGCAGAATACTCACTTCCTAGATATTTTTGGGCTGAGGCGGTTAGTACTGCATATTATATTCTAGATAGGGTAAATATAAGATTTAAATTAAATAAAACACCCCATGAGTTGCTAAAAGGTAGAATACCTAATTTGTCACATTTGCATGTTTTTGGTTGCAAGGTGTTCATTCATAATAATATAAAATCTGCCTTAGGAAAATTTGATCCAAAATCAGATGAAGGAATTTTTGTTAGATACTCAAGTGTTGGAAAATATTAAAGAGTATTCAATAAAAGAACTTTGGTAATTTAAGAGATCACACATGTTGTATTTGATGAATCTAGAAATTTGGAAGAGGCAAATGTTATTGAAGATGAGATTGAAGATAACTCCCAAAAGATTGATAGAATAAACTTGGAAGAAAATGTGGAAGAGAATTTGGAGAGAGAAAACTCTTTGCCTAGAGATTTGAGATTTTCTAAA
>NW_021533689.1:0-293 GCF_001605985.2 Dendrobium catenatum | reverse complement strand
GAATTTCTGGACTTTCTTTACTTCGCCATTCAAGTTGAGGGCCACTTTGACTTCTAACCCTGCAATCCTGCCAGCTGACAGTGGGCTAAGAGAAAGGGCCTCAATCCTTCTACTGAGCTTTTCATACATTGTTAATTCAGGCTCATCACTTTTTTACTTTTACAATTTCTTCCTCAATGTCATTGTCCTCTTCTAAAGTGAGATCAAACTTTGGAGAAGTATTTACATTTTTGTAATTGAGGGAGAAGGCAGCACTTTGGTCCTTGGACTCAATATCGGAATCTGATTCCAAA
>NW_021533688.1:0-206 GCF_001605985.2 Dendrobium catenatum | reverse complement strand
GTGACTACTTCTTTCTGTTTTGAGCTTATCATCCAGGATGATACACGTATCGTCCAGGCCGATAGGTTAATGTCGGCTGCCTTAAATAAGAATCCTTAATTAGACTTTCTGTTTTAAGCTGATCGTCCCGGACGATATAAATATTGGCCGGGCCGATATGGGCAAAAATAGAACTTCTAAGCCTCTCAAGTGTGTGTGTGAAGGGT
>NW_021533687.1:0-320 GCF_001605985.2 Dendrobium catenatum | reverse complement strand
TTATAAACTAAATTTAAGTATGATAATTTTGTTAAGAATTTTTAAGGGATAATCAAAACATTTGAGCATGTGGTGAAAAGCTATTGACTTTTTCAAATTCATTTGTATTTCAAGTTTAAAATGTTTGGTAAATAGATAATTTTAAACTAGATAATAAATTACTTAAGTTTTTGGCATGCATAATCGAGCGATAATTTACTTTTCCATATTATTTATGTCATCCTTGCCATCATTCATTCCTTTCTTCCTTTTGTGTATTTGTTTCCATCCATTTTCGACTTTCTCTTCTCACATTCTTTTCTTTGTAGAACTTGAAGCTC
>NW_021533686.1:0-237 GCF_001605985.2 Dendrobium catenatum | reverse complement strand
CAAGCAATCCAAGTTGAATTTGTTAATGCATGATTTTTAATTATTTTCCATGAAATCTTATGAAACGATCTTAGACATGTACACCAGATTAATTCATATTGTAAACTCATTGCATGCTTTAGGAAAAGAATTTTTAAATTTTGAAAAAGTCAATAAAATTCTTCGTTGTTTACTTGAAAAATTTGATGCTAAAGTTATTACTATTTGTGAATCAAAAGATTTGAATGATTATTCTAT
>NW_021533685.1:0-352 GCF_001605985.2 Dendrobium catenatum | reverse complement strand
CTTGATTATTTGGAGAGCAAAAAAAACTTAAACAACATTCTGTCAAGGGGATGTTGTGCAATCTCTAGGGAAAAATATATTTTTTAAGCCTAATTTTAAAATTGTTTCATAATCATTGTATGCATTCAAGTCAATCAACATGCATTGCATTAGATACAAATTAAATTGCATTTTATTTCTAGGCATCATTCACCCTATATAAGTTGAGGGGCCAATTAGGATCTGTCTAAGACGTCGGCCTCTAATTCCTCAAAACTTAAACAACGTTCATACCCATCTTTCATAAAGAGACTAGACACATGGTTTTAAAGCGCCTAGGTGGTTAGCTGACTCCTCAATTCAGTCCTAGGTA
>NW_021533684.1:0-287 GCF_001605985.2 Dendrobium catenatum | reverse complement strand
AAAAGTATATACATCAAAATATAAAACTATATTTTTCTCTCAAAATTTATGCATAACAGCCAAGAGTTTAATCCATACATTCATTAGTCTATCTTTTATCTCTTGAGTATAAAATAATAAAAGTAAAGAAAATGCAAAAATAAAATAAAACTAGAATCCTTGATCCATCCTCACTCCACTGGGTCATGACCACTTCCTGAAAATATGTAAAACCACTAAGTGAGGTAACAACTTAGTAGGTTCCTAGAATTTATAACTGAAATCAATGTAATACATTAGAAATAATA
>NW_021533683.1:0-218 GCF_001605985.2 Dendrobium catenatum | reverse complement strand
TTCAATTAATACGGCCACCCCTTCCCACTTTTTTATATTTTTCATTTTTTTTTTCTATTAGAGATAGAGATAATTGTACTAGGCTATTAATAGTTCTCTTTCAGTACAACAGCAACAACAACAACAAGCCTTTATCCCACTACATGGGATCGGCTACAAGAATTCTTTTTACTCCATTGTTTCCTGTTAAGAGTCAAATTCTCATTTACATCTGATAA
>NW_021533682.1:0-211 GCF_001605985.2 Dendrobium catenatum | reverse complement strand
AGGGAGATGATGAAAAGTAGAGTTTATGTCAAATGTAGGAATCATGTCATAAAAAAAAAATTTGGATTTTTTTTTTTGAAATGATATAAATAGGGATGTAATCTCAAAGAACTCAAAGTAGGAATTGATCAAAATTATAACTTTGATTTGAATGAGAAGAATTGAAGTTGTTGTGTCCTGGAATATTCGCGACGGTAGAGAAATATATGGT
>NW_021533681.1:0-232 GCF_001605985.2 Dendrobium catenatum | reverse complement strand
TCAAACCCAACATAAGTCTAAGGGGCCAATTAGGATCTACTCTAGATGTCGGCCCCAACTCTTCAAACTCAATCTAATTAACATCCCTACCACTCTACATAAATATACTGGACTCATAATTTTAAAGCGCCTAGATGGTTTAGTTGGCTCCCCAATCCAGGTCGGGGTAAGACCAGATTTGCATTGCACTAGTTAGGTTCGGGCCAATTTTAAGTGCCCAATTTAGACTTAG
>NW_021533680.1:0-235 GCF_001605985.2 Dendrobium catenatum | reverse complement strand
ATATGATAAATGACAAGACAAGTAGAGAGATAATAAACGCTTATGCTACAACTACTAAAACCCATTTCTTGAATACTATCAAATGTTTGGTATAAGTTCGGATGCAAAAAAATACCTCCCAGCCAAGGTAAAAATACTTTGATAAGGGAAAAACAAAAATCACATTAAAAAAATGAATGCGAGATTATCCACCAAAATAATAGAAAGGGCAAGCAGTAGAAGAATTAATCTCAAC
>NW_021533679.1:0-206 GCF_001605985.2 Dendrobium catenatum | reverse complement strand
ATACTAAACCCTTTTATGTGCATGAGGTCTCTATTTACGATGATGTTGAGCACTATGTACCTCAAAGACTCATAAATCTCCCCTTTCCAGTCAACAATGATACATGCTAGTATTGTATAGGGTCCTATGTAGTCACATGCACAGGGACCTATAAAACCACTAGTATATAGACCATCACAAGTTAGTATTAAGGTAGGTGTTTCCAC
>NW_021533678.1:0-384 GCF_001605985.2 Dendrobium catenatum | reverse complement strand
GTTTTGCATTCAGGGCGATGCTCTGGCCGATCTTCTGTAATTTGTATTGATCGGCCAGGATGATGTCCATATCATCCTGGATGATATTGTTGGCAACTTGCAATTAATGAGCTCCTTTGAAGCTCTTCTATTTAAGAGCTCTTGTTCAACGTTTTGAAAAATCTTTTGATGCTGCCTTGACCTGAGAAGGCCTTGAGGAGAGAGAGGATCTTGTTAGGGGGAGCTTGTGAGGGGATTCACAAGGGTTGCTTCAAGGATCACTCTGCTTCTTCTTCGTCTAGAGTTTCTCATCCGTGGAAGGGTTAGTCAAGGTAAGGAGTCAGCATCTGATTGTACTTCTCTGCCAGCTTCAAGAGGAAGCAAAAGGAGATAGGTTCTCTGCCT
>NW_021533677.1:0-220 GCF_001605985.2 Dendrobium catenatum | reverse complement strand
TTGAAAGAAGTTGAGAACACATAATGAAAAGGTAAGGGGATAACCTTTATGGAATCCACTTTTGCTGTTGATCCATGTAGAAGAGTTACCATTGATTATCAAAGGGAACATTGGATTTTCTACACATTCCATAATAAGATTTGAGAATCTCCATGGAAATATGTAGTTTTCTAGAACTTTTCTCAAAGTAGCCCAACACATAATATCATAAGCTTTTTCT
>NW_021533676.1:0-202 GCF_001605985.2 Dendrobium catenatum | reverse complement strand
GCCTTCGAGGAGTGGATGTAGGTCAGGTTGGACCAAACCACTATAAATTTGATGTATTCTTTTTTTATTATCTGATGCACTTTATTTTTCACTATGATTAACTGCCAGGGTGAAATCTATGATTAATCTTTTTATCATTGATTTAATTTATTTTCATTGCAAGATATAAAAATATTTTTATTTTAAAGAAGTTTTTTTAATA
>NW_021533675.1:0-229 GCF_001605985.2 Dendrobium catenatum | reverse complement strand
CGCGCTGTACACAGGCAGAGGCAGGGGCAGGCGTGGACGCGGAAGACCTGTTCCAAATTCGGCTTCGAACACGCTCCCCAATCCGAATGCCTCCATTCAGTGTCAGATTTGCAAGAAAAAGGGTCACAGTGCGGAAACGTGCTGGCATCGTATGAACCCCAACTATACACCTCAACAGTCGGCGGCAAAGCACACGAGCGCACTTCTTGCCAATACCGAAAACCAGTCT
>NW_021533674.1:0-481 GCF_001605985.2 Dendrobium catenatum | reverse complement strand
AAGTCGTCAACCTACTGAAAAGATCCCTCCGATCCCAGGGCCGGCAGGGAGCCGTCTTCTCCACCGGTCCCCGCAGCGCCAGAGCCCGCGCTACCGCACGCTCGCTCGCAATCACATCACTACCTCTATGCGAACTTTTATAGTAAAGAAAGACAAGAAACAAAAAAATCAGTGTGACAAGTATCGAGAAGATCTAACTCAATGAAAGATTCAAGAGAACGTATTGACCTAAGAGTGGAGAGCCTCGGCCTTGGTACGTAATAGAGCTTGTCCATGATCTTCTTTAACCTACTCTCGCAGTCCTGCGCCATTATATTTCTAGCCGAAACTAGGTGAAAGGAGCAAGTATTTTATCAAAGCGTAAAGAATTCACCGCCGTCGTCATGGAAGCTCGCTTGCTGCCTGCCCCGGAGGAGTGAGGACGCTTTCGCGTGCCAAGGAAGAGGCAAATTATTGGGTCAGGTGACCGAAGCCATCTCTC
>NW_021533673.1:0-250 GCF_001605985.2 Dendrobium catenatum | reverse complement strand
GCATGTATGCCAGGGTTAGACATACCAAATTTCAAGCCAATTTGAACAGTAGAGACGCCTAGGAAAAATAATTAAGGACAAGATCTAGAAAACTTATAAAAATCCTAGGAAATTCTACACACATCCAATAGGGATGAAACTTGAGAACTATAAACATAGTGATATTATACACCTTAGGTTAACATTTCATCCAATTTTGAGTTCATTAGGTTATATAATTAAGCAAATCAAAATCAGCCTTATTAAGGTC
>NW_021533672.1:0-368 GCF_001605985.2 Dendrobium catenatum | reverse complement strand
TCTTCTCCTGCATCTCCTCCTCAGTCAATTTCTTGAAACTCCCAGCCGATCTGTTCACCCCGCTCTTCTCCTTTCCACTCTCTTTAAGGACACTAGGGTTTGGCCCTTTTGGAGCCAAGTAAGTGGTAGTTGTCCTGGTGGGACCCCTAAGTGGTTGTTCCGCCAACTTCGGGCGTTGGTCTTCTGGTTCTCCACTAGCTGAGCCAACTCCATGGCCTCCCTCAGGTCCCTCGGTCTCATGACCTTCACAGCATCTCTAATTTCTGGCTTGAGACCCTTCATAAAGTTTCCCCCCATAGTGCTGTTTGATAAACCCTCCATGTCACCCATTAGACTCTCAAATTTCTTTCGGTATTCTTCCACTGTTC
>NW_021533671.1:0-326 GCF_001605985.2 Dendrobium catenatum | reverse complement strand
GTACTTCTTGGGTATTACAGCTGAACAAAACTCATCATGCTTCATTTCATATCAAGCGAGCTATGCCGAATAGATACTCACGCATGCGGGTATGCTCAATAGCAGACCTGTGTCCACCCCGATGCCAGCCAAGATCACTTCTTCAACTGATTCCCCACCCTTCTCTAACGCCACATTATATCAGCAACTAGTTTGAGCACTTCAGTATCTCACTCTCACACGGTCGGATCTCACATTTGTAGTCAACCGTGCCTGCCAACATATGCACAAACTGACCACAGTCAACTTCGACTCTCTAAAACGGATACTACGATATCTTCGTGGCT
>NW_021533670.1:0-729 GCF_001605985.2 Dendrobium catenatum | reverse complement strand
CGTGATTTGGTCTTGAGAAATCTCTATGTAAACTCAGATAAGAGTTTATCTTGCTCTTGATAATATATAGAAGATCGGATATGCCTTTTTTTAATAAGTTAATGGTGGTAGATGTGAAGTTGATGAAGATAGAAGATGCTCGATTCAAGGGTGTAAATATAACCCCATGGATGACATTTTTTATAACAATTTTATTTGCAAGATTGTCATGCTTCTCAATCCCTTTTAAACACATTTAGCAAAGTAATGGCCTCTCTCTTATGAGATTCTCATACTTATCAACTCATTCTAAATGGAATTAACAATTCAATGACCCCTCTCCTATAAGATTCTCAAGCTTCTCAATCTTTATGAAAGGATTTGAAAAAATAATGACCCCTCTCTTATAAGATTGTCACACTTCTCAAACTTGTTCTGGATGGATTTAACAAATCAATGACTTCTCTCTGATCACAAGATTCTCATGCTTCTTTACCTGTGATAAATTTTTTACTATAAATACTTCTTATTCAAAATTACTTTATCTCGTGAAATAAATAACAATTTCAAAAGTTTATCATCCTCGTCTTCCTCCTCAAATGAAGAAGATTATATTCAAAAGATAAATAGTCTTGAAGAAGAGAAAGCAGTGATATGTAATTCCATCACAAATAATAATATGATGATCTAATACCTTCTCAAACACCTCATTAACCAACTTTTTATAGGTGTCTCAGTTACAATGTCTGT
>NW_021533669.1:0-387 GCF_001605985.2 Dendrobium catenatum | reverse complement strand
AGAACAATATGAGTTTTTATAGGCTCTTCCTTATTGAGGATAGCTCTAAAGGATGCATCATTGTAGTAGAGTGATTTTTCAAAATCTTATTATAGATGAATCAAATTATATTTCTTTTCCAAAATATAGGCAATCAGATGTCCTAATGCCATGTTCTTCTTTCTTTTATGATCAACATGACCAATTTCAGAAAGGCCATAAATGTAGTCAATTAGGAGTTGGGCCTCATCTATAAGTTATCTGTTCATTATCAAGAAGGTAACAATATAAAGAAGAGGTGTGATATTGACTCTATCACCAGCTTTAGGTATAATGGAAGTTCTAAGTACGTGCTGGATGATACGGGCATTATGAACTAAAGTTGCTACCTTAGGTAAATGATCCTTA
>NW_021533668.1:0-562 GCF_001605985.2 Dendrobium catenatum | reverse complement strand
AAGATACCCAAGTAGATTATCAAATTAGTAAGCATTTAAGTCTTTCAATTCACAAAAATTAGTGACCTTTGCATCAAAATTATTAGGCAGATAATGAAGTATTTTGTTTATTTTTTTAGAATTTGATAGTTCTCTACATAGAGCATGCATGGGTGTCACTGTCTTAATAAATCTTATGTACATGTTTTAGATAGTCTTATTTGGTTTCATGTGAAAATATTCATAATAATTTAATAATCAATTTAAACATAATTGTTTGCCCTTGTTTATACTCTCAAGAGTAATGCATTGTCTATCCCAGATTTCCTTGCCAGTTGTACAGTTAAAGATTCTCATATAGTCTCTTGATTTAAGTGCACAAAAAAACTTTAAATATTTTGCATTAAGTTGTGCATAGTCTCTATCATCATTACTCTATTCATTAAAAGATATTTCAATTTTAACACCATTTATAATTCTATAGGGTACAAAATATCCTTCTTGTATAATATACCACATGTGATAGTTAATTGATTGTAGAAATAATGACATATAATATTTTCAAAAACTAGCTTGAATATTA
>NW_021533667.1:0-205 GCF_001605985.2 Dendrobium catenatum | reverse complement strand
GAATATTAATTCTGCTAATAATAGAAGGGAAAGGGTTGTCTATTGGAAAAAACCTTCTCTTGGTTGATATAATCTTGATACAGATGAGACTTTTGATGGGAATGTGATGGGCTATGGGGGTATTGTGAGAGACCATTTTTGTAAGGTGATTAAGGGCTTTGTTAGTCTTGTTTATGTTTATGGTGCCTTTATGGTTGATCTCCAT
>NW_021533666.1:0-205 GCF_001605985.2 Dendrobium catenatum | reverse complement strand
CTCCACGAGATCATTCTTTAGTGATGGAGTACGCCCTTCATGGCACCATCCTAAATTCAAACTCCAGATCCGATCTTTAGTGGGAAGCAATGCTTCCTTCCCACAAGATCATCCAGTTTTCTCTTCCTTAAGGATAGATGTGAGTCATCGTGCTTTCTCTCCTTAGGGTTAGATCTACTAGTGGCAGAGTACGCCCCTCGTGGCA
>NW_021533665.1:0-201 GCF_001605985.2 Dendrobium catenatum | reverse complement strand
ACTAAGGCAAATCTAGAAATCAACTTGAGAGGGTTTCGATTCTTATTGGTTAAGGATTAATTAAGGACAATTAAGGACATTTTAATGGATTTTTACAAGTTAAAAATAGTTCATTCTCAATTGATTAAGGTTAAGGCCATTTCTAGGAAGGATTTTTTAGGCTTCTACTTGGGGAACCAAATGAACTCCAAATTTGATGAA
>NW_021533664.1:0-273 GCF_001605985.2 Dendrobium catenatum | reverse complement strand
CGAATTGGGTTGCTACTTTTTGGTTTTCATAGCAGCAGGACGACAAAACTTAATCACTCTCCCAACAATTTTTCTCATTGAAAAAATTTTTAGAAAGCAGCACAGAAGTTGTAGTTAAATATTTAAATGTTTGGAATGGAATGTTGTGAAAATAAGCTTCCGACCAAAATTGCAACATATTTATGCATAACATTTAAGAATATTATATTATAAGCATTTGATTTTATAGGTCGAGAAGGTGAAAGATGGCAAATTCGTCAAGGAAGGTGCTGT
>NW_021533663.1:0-279 GCF_001605985.2 Dendrobium catenatum | reverse complement strand
CCATCAATATCAATATCTATGCTCAGTAGTATCAATGCTCATCGATCAATCAATAAAATCGATGAAATTGTACGATGCAGTAAATCCATAAATCTGATCAAATCAATAAAGCAGTAAATCCATATGTTAATACTGTACACATGCAATTCAATACAATAATACTGAACAAGTATAATCACTGGCTATTTTGCTGTTGTAGAAATCCATAGTGTTGTTGTAGAATCCATATTGCTGTTGTAGATATTCATAGTACTGTTGTAGAATCCATATTGCTATTGT
>NW_021533662.1:0-237 GCF_001605985.2 Dendrobium catenatum | reverse complement strand
AATTATAATTATTTTCAATTACATTAAAAAAAAACTAGAGGATAGATTTCAACTATTTCAAAAAATTAATTCTAAATTTTTATAATTGAAATCAAATATTAATATTTTTAAAATCCTTACATTTGAAATACTTTACACTCTTTTACTTCAAATCAAATATCCCTTAAATTAATATTTTGTTACCTCACAAGCATGAAGAATTTTAGAAGATTCTTATATCATCCCCGCCAAAGCTTC
>NW_021533661.1:0-242 GCF_001605985.2 Dendrobium catenatum | reverse complement strand
TCGGCGGGAGATCGTTGTCGGCCGGAGACCGTTGTCTAGTGATGGAGGTCGGACGGACCGTATTAGGCGACAGTGTTCAGAAAGACCGTAGGCGGTAGGAGATAAGGAGTCAGGTGTTAGTCCCAGTGTCACTTGGAAGATCGGATGTTGATGGTCTGGCCTTGAGTAGGACGTCAGGTCTTAAGCAGGACGTCAGGTCTTCAGAAGGACGTCGGGACTTAACTTCGGGCCTTGAACAAGAC
>NW_021533660.1:0-653 GCF_001605985.2 Dendrobium catenatum | reverse complement strand
AATATAACTCATTCAAATAGCAACTATTCAAACACTTCTGACCTCCATCATAAGACTACGCTCTTTCTAATCTTTGTCGCTCGCTGACTATAGTCCTTCAAACCTCTATCTCCATACTACGGTCTTTTCGACCTTAGTCACCTGATAAAGATCTTTCTGATCTTCAATGATTGACAATAATGGTCCTTCCGACCTCTATGTACTAACAATGACTTTTACGACTTCTGACTCTCGCCAACTATGATCCTTTCGACCTATGCAACCTGACTATCGTCTTTTTGACCATCGTCAACGCCCGATTATGGTCTTGTCGACCAAACAAACTAATCCATACTAATTTTTTCAATTCCCACCATGTAATGCACTCTATATGATGTATATTTGCTACATCAAGTCAAGGCCTTCCCCCAAGAAAGGACCTCGTTTGTATTTGACTACAAACACCAATGGATTCATTCAAATTGGGCCAGACCGTATGGATTTTCCTTCATTTTCAAGGGTTTCCATATAAAAACTCTAGTTTCTCTTATGAATGCTACATGTTCTCTTTTATCTTATTGTGTATTTGATCTTCATAGAAATCTAAGAAGTTAAACATCATATTTCTTTTTCATCGCGAATATCTCAGGACGCAGCTCATATAATGGTAGCCC
>NW_021533659.1:0-240 GCF_001605985.2 Dendrobium catenatum | reverse complement strand
TGGAGGTTGGGCGGAATTCTGGTGTCACTTGGAGTTCTGGCGGAATTTCGGCCTCACTTAAAAGTTGGGCAGAATTATGGCATCCTGGGAGTTTGGAAGGAATTTCGACATCACTTGAACGTCCGGCGGAATCCTACGTCACCTGAACGCTGAGTGGAATTCCAACGTCACTTGAATGTCGGATATAATTTCGATGGTGGTCGAGGAGGAGTTTCTTCCCTCTAATCCTTCTCTTCTTCT
>NW_021533658.1:0-949 GCF_001605985.2 Dendrobium catenatum | reverse complement strand
AAATCCTGCCGAATTTACAGCGTATACAACGCTCCATACCCTGCAAACGGCGTGTCTCATCTCTCGCGTGCGTTGTCACTGCCCCTTCTTGTCTTTAAATTGCAAGCAAACAATGCCAAAGGCTTCGACCATCTCTTCCTCCATGCTAAAATCCCACGAGACCTCCCGAACCTCTCCTCCATTCGCAAACTCCCCTCGCTGCTCGCAACCTCTAATACCTGCAACCCAATGCTCCCACTTCTAGACCTCCGCCTCCCTTGCCTCAGTTGCCTTCCTTATCTCTCCCGGCCTTAGCCCCCCGTTGACGACGTTCCTTTCCTGTTGGATTGGACGTTACAACATTTTGATCAGAAGTAATGAAGGGAGCTCGCTCACTGTGAAGGCAACGTTCTCCCTTTCCCGTGCTTCTTCGGCTCCTTTGTTGCTAGTCAACTTCGCCCCTTTGATGATGCCCCCTTGCCGTCGGACTGAAATCTACAACATTTTGATCGGAAGAAACAAAGGGAGCTCGCCAGCTGTGAAGATAACGTTCTCCCTTTCGCGAGCATCTACGACCAAATCCCTTGTCCGGCCTCATCCTTCTGCAAGCTAGACCTACCCATGCCCCCTTCCTATTATATTTGTTCCGATCCCCACCTGGCCGAACACTCCACTAGAGTCGCTTGACCCTGCTCTTGTAGCTGATCCCTACTCTGTCATCTCCCTCTATTAAGGCTGCAAATGAGCCGAGCCTAGCCAAGCTTTGGCATGTTCGAGTTCGAGCTCGTTTGTTCAAAACATGTTTAAGCTCGGTTTAAAGCTTGTCTAGCTTCTTCAATGGCTGTTCGAGTTCGAGCTCGTTTAAAAATATGTTATTCGTATTCGGTTCGTGAACAAGTTCGAGCTCGTTTAATTGTAAGCTCGTCGAGCTTTTAAAAGAACGACTCGTTTTAACAAGACGAACCAACCT
>NW_021533657.1:0-888 GCF_001605985.2 Dendrobium catenatum | reverse complement strand
AGGCCCCCCCTCAATAAAATTTCTGGCTCCGCCACTGATCACAAAGCTAATAGATTTGTGTTGCAACGAGTGAGAAATCAATCAAAATTTCAATTGTGACAAAATTTCCAATAAATCAAGCAAGTGAGGCTAAACAACCATCAATCCTATTATTTTACTACTTCCATTACCATTTCCTTTTCATTCCCATTCTAACAATATCTTCAAACTCTCCTTGGAAGGCTATAATGCTCAAAACAATGCCAAATAAAGCAAGATAATCATCCATATCACTCCTTATATTCATCGCCATGTCTGAATGTTGAAAAAATTAACAAACAAATTGAAAAAATCGGAAGTCAAGAAAGATTTATTCAAATATTTGGAAGGTCGTTGTCGTCGACAGTTTATGTGTCGCGGCCTAGACTTGCGAAATACCTAGATCGCAACCTGCAGTGGTGGTAAAAAGAAGTGTCGTGAGCCAGCGGCGAATCCATGATTTTTTTTTTTATGTGGGGGCATAAATTCTAAATACTAAAACATTTCTCAACCTTGTTCATCAAGGCTTTCGATTGGCATCGTCTATTTTAAAACTATATAATTTATTTCAAGTAGTGTTGGTAGAAATTTATAATATGGAGAGTGACAATATCCTCTTAATAAGTATATTCTTCCGGCTTTATCCCTATCATTTGAATGATAATTGAAAACTTTTTTCATAGGAAAAATATGCTCAATTGATCAAAAATAAACACAAACTATATGAAAACTCTAAAGACCTCTTAGTTAATAGTCAAAGCTCCCAACCAATTGACCAAAATGAGCAGCATCTAATTGACCTACTCACAACAATTTACAGGCTATTCAAAATTTAGAAATAGTAAAGCTTCACTTCCCCAATAAATGACA
>NW_021533656.1:0-281 GCF_001605985.2 Dendrobium catenatum | reverse complement strand
TAATTGAAATTCTAATTAAAAAAATTAATTAATTAAAATTCTAATTAATTAATTAGTTAATTAAAAGTTCAATTTAATTTCTAATTAAATCTTAAATTTGAAACAAAATGAATCGTGAAATCAATTAATTAATTTAAAATGCAATAAGTTAAAACTCATTTCAATTAATTAATTAATCAATTAATTAACTCAATGAATAAAATTCATTTAAATTATTTCATTTTAATTAATTTAAAAAATATGAAGTAAAAAGAAATAATAAATAAATGTTTGCACTAAAA
>NW_021533655.1:0-851 GCF_001605985.2 Dendrobium catenatum | reverse complement strand
CTTTGTCTCACCCTCCTACTTTCCAAAAACTTCAATTCCAATAGCCCAAAACATCCCCCAATGCATAAAAAAGCTTCTCCCCTATAACTAAGCTTCTCCAGCCATTAGAGTGGGGGTTGCTTAAGCTAGAAACCCAAACTGACAAGAGAGAGAGTGAAAGAGAGAGAAAATGATATTCCTATAGAAGTTTTCAATCCAACTGCCAAAAGTTCTTGAGTCCTTCAAAAAAGTTGTAGAGGATAGCAAGAGCTTTCCAACGAGACTAAGTACATCAAAATCCGTCCACATGATTGTAAGATATTCCAACTTTTCTCTAAAATTTTGACTTGAAACTGTAGCAAATCTACAACACATGAAGCCTCCAAACTTCAGGTGTTGGAAGATTATATTGCCCTCAAGCTACGTTTCAAATTTCATTAAATTTTGTTTAGTATTTTGAGAGATATGAGCATTTGAAGTTTTCTAGTCAAAATGAACTGGAGAAGATCTGGACCGTCCGATCGAAGATCAGACGGCCCAGATCTGGGCATACCACGTGCGTCCTAGCTGAAACTCGAACATGGGTCGGTCAACACCACGGGTGACACGTGGCATTATGCTGTGGCACCACGTCGCCGCGCCAATCATTGGCCAATTTGACGAAAGTTGGTCAAAAATAATTCAAAAAATGCTCAAACATCTTTCAAAATTAATAGAAAATTGAATTTTCCACCAAATTGGACATTCTTGGGCTCGTTGGAAAGATATTTTAATATACTATTTATTAAAATTAATTTTAATCTGTTTTGATCACTAGATTGCAAGCAAATCGAGTATTTTCGAATTTAGTATATTTTACTTTTCTTACAATC
>NW_021533654.1:0-1573 GCF_001605985.2 Dendrobium catenatum | reverse complement strand
TGATAGCAAATAAACTATGAGATTAAGGCTTTGTTTGAGATGGCTTTCTTATTGCTTCTTAAAGCAGCTTTCTAGTACAAAAGTTTTATTTTTTATACTTGAAAGCAGCATTAAGAAGCAGGAAGAAAGCCCTCCCAAATGAAGCCTAAGTCTTACAACTTTACCTTTGAGATATGTAGGTTCATAGGTTATGCCATCTTGAAACATTTAGTAGCATATGAAAGTTGATCTATATATTTGTATTTTCTTATTTTTGTTCTTTATATGTAAGTCACCATAACTGTATGCACGTTGAGGGCCCTAGGGGCATGGTCCCCTACTCTTTTCCCTTGACTCTGTTAATAACTGCTCAATTTTGATCCATTCCCTTTTGAGTTTCCAAAATTCACCTCTTTTTGATATCACTCCTAGAAAATCTAACGAAAATTTTCCATTATTTTAATCGAGAGTTTTTGTAGGGGACTCTATCTCCCTTTGATGTAATTAACTATGAGGGGTTGCGCTCGTAGAAGATTTAGAACCACACACTCACCTGATTTTAAAAATTAATTTTTCAAAATTTTTTTTGGATTCCTTTGGGAAAGATCAAAGGATGATCGTTATTTTCACATTAAAAGAATCATCATTGAATGATATTTTCTCCCTTTGGGGAGATACACCTTTCTTTGATAAGGCTTTGGATGTGAAGTTATCGATCACACTTCTTGGCTATCATAGTTGGATAATTAATTGAACCTCATTTTGACCCTTCATGGACATATGAAGTTCTCTTAAAATCCGGCTACAATACTCAATATGGAATTTATAATTCTAAATATGAATACCATTATGAAATTTTATTTTCACCTCTCAAGATGATATACTTTTTCTAATGAGACAATTCGATTTTAGAATTCAATTTTAAAATTCCCAAAGTAAATAAATATTTTCAAAACCTACTTTTAAAATTCCACCAATAATATTATATCGGTATATTTAAACACAATGAATACTTTCCATCGTATTGTCCGACGGAAAAGTCGCTGGCGTACTAGCCGCCAGAAAATCTGCTGGTCAAAACCCTATTTCTCTCCCAAAACCATCTACCTCGTTGTTTCTATTCGCTCAGCTCACCTCCGTCACCTCAGCCAAATGCCATCGCTATCGAGGTCAACCCATCATCCAACGGACTTCCATACTTTAAATTGAATGATTTTATATGTTTCATATAATATGGACAAGCTAACTTACCAAAAGTGTTCCAACCTGAGAGCATACCATACGCAGGAAAGCCACCAATGGTCTAAAGTAATGCTGCCTTCATTATAAAGTTTTATTTAATGGAGATATCATATGTATTTACTCCCTCTTTCCATAATAAACTTAAATCATTAATTAACAATTGTAATAATACATTGATCTTTACATTTGGATTATGCAGCCCTGGAATGATAAGCATAAAAAATATATAAGGAGTGATACAGAATTCTGGAGGAAGATTATAACGGGTGAGTATCTCTTCACTTTGAAATTTATCTATTTATCTTTAAAATATTTTCTAACAATATCTAATAGCTTCATATTATACGTAGGT
>NW_021533653.1:0-205 GCF_001605985.2 Dendrobium catenatum | reverse complement strand
AAGGTCTAGAGTGGATCCTAGGGTCTAGGATTAGATCAGGATTCTGGAAGGGTCTTAGTGACCTCATACAAAAATGAGGTCAACAAAAGGACCCCCAATGTATGTGGTTGAAGGAACTTCTGCTGCACTCATTGGCGTTGACCGAATAGAAGTGGAATCTCAAGGATTGAAGGGAGGTGATCTCCCAACCTCAATCCTATAGGAT
>NW_021533652.1:0-236 GCF_001605985.2 Dendrobium catenatum | reverse complement strand
CTTGGGTTTTTCTCCTCGTTTCCCAATTTCCTGCTGCATTTTCACTGAATTTATGCTGTTTTGCTGCTGTGGACAGCAGTTGGCTGCTGTAATTTTATTGGTTTGAGTTAGAAATACTTGAGAATTCAAGTGTTTCATATCAAATTGGTATCAGAGCATCGTTCTGGAACTAGCGGCGGCTGAAATCCTGAAATTTCAACGGGTTTTTTGGCATTCGGAGGAAGAATTCTTGTGAC
>NW_021533651.1:0-399 GCF_001605985.2 Dendrobium catenatum | reverse complement strand
CATGAATTTTTATAATCCATTGTGTCAGATAAAGGCAATGTGTTCCTTAGTCATTTATAGAAGGAGTTGTTCTGTTTATAAGGGATAGTTCCGAAGAAGAGTACATCATACCATCCCCAGGCAGATGGCCAAATGGAGGTGGTCAACAGAAGCGTGGAGACCTATTTGCGATGTTTTGTATCAGATACATCAAAGAGTTGGGAAAAGTAGTTTGCTTGGGTCGAGTTTTGGTACAACGCTTAGTATAATTCAGCATCACAGACCACCCTTTTAGGATTCTCTATGGGAGAGATACATATCATTTGATACATTATGTGCATATCACTACACCAATATCCAGTGTAGACCAGTACTTATAGGATAGGGATATGATATTTAATAGAGCTTATGGGACATCTA
>NW_021533650.1:0-239 GCF_001605985.2 Dendrobium catenatum | reverse complement strand
AATTAATCTCAATTCATCCCTCAATCAGTGAAAATTGAAATCCCTTTAATTTGACATTCAAATATATTCTATCTTTTTTTTAAACTAAAATCACTGTTTAATCAATTTTAATTAATTAAAAATTATTAAAAATCCCAAAAAATCTTTAAACACTTGCTGATCTCTCCTTAGATCATTTTTTATCTTTGGAGTTGATCTCAAGAAGTTTAAGACTCATTTGGGTTCAAATTATTAAAATG
>NW_021533649.1:0-282 GCF_001605985.2 Dendrobium catenatum | reverse complement strand
ATGTGGTGAGAACTTTAGTTTTAAATCAATGGGGTGGGATGAGGGGTGTAAATGTGTAGAGTAGTTGTCTTATAGAGCTCGGCTCGTCATATATATAGTTAGTTCGAACTTCGAACTCGATCTCGTCCTAATGTAAACGAGCTTGAGCCGGCTCGCGAGCCTCAGCGGGATTTAAAAATCTTTTAAATTTAATAAATATATTTTGCATTTATTATTAGTTTTTTAAAATATTTAAATTTAAAATACAACAATTTAAAAATATTAATAATTAATTGAGCCGGC
>NW_021533648.1:0-211 GCF_001605985.2 Dendrobium catenatum | reverse complement strand
ATTTTCTGCTCCAAGTATCAGAACTTCTAGTTGATAACTCTTTCAACTATGATATGTTCTCCTTTACAGAGGGATCATTATGATTCAATCAAATCAAGATGGCAACTGAAGATGAAAAGCATACATCATTCAGATCATCTATAGGCATATTCTACTACATAGTCATGCCTTTCAGCCTAAGAAACACTAGTGTCACCTATCAATGGGTAAT
>NW_021533647.1:0-266 GCF_001605985.2 Dendrobium catenatum | reverse complement strand
GAACCTAGCAAAGAAACATCATATGCAACTAGAACAGTAAAAATGCCATCCAAAGTTACAAATTGGTAATTCTCTATTTAATTAAATAATATCTGCTCAAACCAAACCAATTTATAACTCGGTTGCATTTAACTGTGTCGCAACTAATGCATAACTTCACCAAGTTCTTCATCATCGCCTTATAATTTATAAACATCACCATTCAGCCATTCAAACTGTAGGCCTAAGAATCTGCAAGCTGCAGCTGCAGCAGGTCAGAGCCTATC
>NW_021533646.1:0-289 GCF_001605985.2 Dendrobium catenatum | reverse complement strand
AATTTATGAAATAATTTTTTTATTTGAAGAAAAATATTTTATGTAAGCTCTCATATGTGCTTGAGTTTTTTAGAAATATACTTGGAGATTAATTATATGCAATTGAAATATTATAAGTCAGCATAATTAATTTATAATTGAATGTAATTTTTATTGGATATAACATATATTGAGGCACATAATAATGTCATTTTATTGATATTATTTCATTAAATTTAAGTGTTGGAAAATCATATATCTTAGGGCAACTTAAATGTGCCTTATTATTAAACATGTTCCATTAAATAAA
>NW_021533645.1:0-445 GCF_001605985.2 Dendrobium catenatum | reverse complement strand
TGAAAATTTTCTTTCAAAAGCAAATGAGGAATCCTTTCCTCGTTTTGCCTCTGCTAAAATAACACCTTCTCGCATTTGATTCAAAGCGAGATAAACTTCAAGGTAATGCACCTTTTTTCTTCCACTCAGTTTAGATTCATTCTTTCTCTTGTCCATCTCTACAACAAACGAACCTTTCTCTATTTCCTAGCCAATATGAGTTTTAATTCCGACCACTCCTCTATAAGTTCTTTTGTTTTTAAACAAAGAGTTAAAATCACTAAGCACGACTTAGGTGCCTTTCTAAACTTAAGAACTGAAGGTTTTAGAGCCCACACCCTTATGAATGAAAACACCTTCAAATGGTTTGAAGTAAATAGGGTGATTAGAGAAAATGGCCAAAACTATCATATTGCTAGAGTTTATGGTATGACCAAAAATGCTCGAATCATCCAGCACATTCTTT
>NW_021533644.1:0-634 GCF_001605985.2 Dendrobium catenatum | reverse complement strand
TGCGTGGTTTTTAGGTTCTGGGAAAGGGAAGGAAGTCCAGGAATAGAAGTTCAGAGTCTGTTTCCGTATAGGTATTTTTGCACTTTTGATTTTTGTACAGTCATGGCTTTTCTGTTGTCTTTCTTTCTGTCTGAAAGCCATGAGCTGTATTTGCACATGATTCTTTTGAGGAAGAAGATAGATGATCTGTTCCGCTGTATTTTGATGTTTATAGTAGCTCTGTATGTCTGGTTCTGTGTGTAATGTTTGGAAGAAAGTTCTGAAACAAATTCCAAAGTCAGATCCTGGAATCAGTTCAGTCAGTCTTAAAGTTCCGGCCTCACGACCCGATGCGAGCGGGACCCGTCCCGATCGGGTTGGGTCGTGACAAGACAACCCTCCTGCATCTTGATGCATACAAGATAAAAAGAATCCGTGAATAAATGAAGTGACTTGGTATTTGTGTCTTCAATTGTTTGATTCTAAAGAATATTTAGATGTGCCTTAGCCGTGCCTGCTAGCGTGTCATGGCCTTGCCTGCTAGCGTGCCCAGACCCTGGCTACCAGTGTGCCCCAATCCCCCAATCCATTCAAATATACTCATAAGTACTCAATTTAATGTTTTTTGGCATCACGATAGCATGTTGGGTACACA
>NW_021533643.1:0-370 GCF_001605985.2 Dendrobium catenatum | reverse complement strand
AATTGACAGAAGCTCTCTGGGCATATCGTACCACTTAAAAAACTGCAACGCAGGCCACCCCATACTCACTAGTTTTTGGAACCGAAGCAATATTACCTCTTGATGTTGAATTGCCATCTATTCGTATTGCTGTTCAATACAAATTAACCAAAGAAGAAAATGATCTTCTACGACTTGAAGAACTTGAAGCTCTTGATGAAGTTAGACTTCAGGCTCAGCAAAGTTTAGAGTCCTACAAAGCAAGAATGACTAGGGCATTTTTATCCTAGAAGCTTTAAAGAAGGTGAGCTTGGTCTAGTTCGCCGAAGACCTATAATCCCTCACCGTCGCATTGGTGGTAAATTTGATCCAATATGGGAAGGACCCTTCA
>NW_021533642.1:0-496 GCF_001605985.2 Dendrobium catenatum | reverse complement strand
GAGTATAAAGTAAAATGATAATGTATTAGAAATTCTTGTTGTAGTTTATTTTGTAGGTAAAGTAAAACCATTCATTTTGAGCGAAAAAGAAAATCACCCTGGCAAGAGAGAAGCACCCTGGAACCATCTTCGTTTCTTCCCTCAATCTTGTCGGTTAGACTTCAGTGCTTCGTGTGAGGTTGTATTCTGATAACGTTCCCTTTCGATTAGGTTCCCTTCAACCAGATTCGGTGCTTCATGTGAGGGCCAATAGCTAGCTTCTTGGACACCCTTTGTTTCCATTCAACATCACTCCTTCGACGACATTCCCTTCTTGTTGGATCGGAAGGCACGACATCTTTGAATGACATTTGATTTCATTTTTAAAGTAATTTTTATATTAATATTTTTTAAACGAGCCAGCTCCCGAGCAAATGAGATGAGTCAACTTAATCCATCTATCACGACTCGAGAGTTCTGAATTGCTCCCTAACCCTTCTCCCTCTGCTTTTCCATT
>NW_021533641.1:0-252 GCF_001605985.2 Dendrobium catenatum | reverse complement strand
ATAAACTGTCTACGCATGACAATAAATCTAGATTCAAAATTTTACAAAGTCAAGTTATTAAGGGTGATCGGGACCTTTGAGATTTAAGGATTTAAAAGAAGAAAGCCTCTTTCACTTTTTTTTGTGACGTGCTTTGTACACCTTTTTATTTCTTTGACGCACTTTGCGCTTCTTTTTTTTGAATTTTTTTTAATGCACTTTGTGCATCCCTTGACTTTTTTTAACAAGAGGCTTCACTTTCTTTAAAACCTT
>NW_021533640.1:0-308 GCF_001605985.2 Dendrobium catenatum | reverse complement strand
ATATGATTAACACCTACTCTTTCAAGAAATAAAATGGTTTGGAAGTGGAGAGTCTTGCCCAAATAAAAAGGGACTTGCTCAAATTTCATTCAATAAGAATGAGAATATAGCGAAGGCCCAAAAAATGACAAAGCAAAATTACAACGCTAAAGAAATTAACCTAAATAAAAAGGAGCTAAAAATAAGACATTATGAAGGTCGCAAGAAGAGGTGTGACATAATTTTATGAGTTTGAAGTGGGGTTAAGAATTTGAAAAAAGCGATAAGGAAGTAGGAAAATGAAAAATAAAAGCAAAAAAAAAAAAAAA
>NW_021533639.1:0-210 GCF_001605985.2 Dendrobium catenatum | reverse complement strand
CATTCAGGAGCAACCAAGGGTTTTTGTATGGATCATCCAGGATGATCTTGCGATCGTTCAGGATGATGTGATAGTATCAATCATCCTTTATTACTCCCATGATTGCCGGATAAATTTAGGCATAATTATACAATATTGTCCAAGCTGATCAAAGAATCATCCTGGCCGATTTCCAAAAATATAGAATACTTTAATTGATCATGGCGGAAA
>NW_021533638.1:0-342 GCF_001605985.2 Dendrobium catenatum | reverse complement strand
GATTTATTGCATCTACTTTCTTACTTTCCACTATTTTTATATATCATTTAGATGTTTTTATTGTAAAATAGAATATTGCTATTATTTTCCTACTAAAACCCTTAATTTTTCATTTACGCAATTCTGTGTTCGTGAGGCTTTCGCCTCAGACTGCCTCGAGGCTTTCGCCTCAGACTGCCTCGAGGCTTACGCCTCGCCTCACGGACGAAAACAGCCTCGAGGCTTAATTACGCAATTTTAAACCTTGGTATAGAATTAGTACATTATATCTAAACAAATAATGTAAATTAATAATAATTTATATTAAATTTATTAATTTATATGTGAACTAAATTTATTTCA
>NW_021533637.1:0-640 GCF_001605985.2 Dendrobium catenatum | reverse complement strand
CCGGGTCAACCCGACCCGACCCGTTTAATCAAACGGGTAAAATCTACGAACCCGACCCGTTTATCAAACGGGTCGGGTTCAACCCGGATTTTCCGGATCGGGTCCAGGTCGGATTTTCGGTCTGGTCAAAAGTTGACACCCCTATTTGATAGTGGTAGCATATTTATTATGGCCAATGAAGAGTTCTTTAAGTAAACATTAAACATATACTAAAGAACCCTGCCATGAACATATTGCATAACAGACACCACCAAATTCTAAATTTCCTTAATCAACCAGTGCAGATGTACCTGAAGTTAGCTTTGCGTGACAACATTTAAAATGAACCTCAAACACGCGTTGTAAGCCTAGCTAATTGGCTACATCAAAATAAATTTTTTCTTGAACCTCCATTTAAAATCTCCTTCATCTGATTTCTATTAAAATCAAGAATAAATTTTTCCTCTTGTGGAAACCAAGGATGATAAAGAATAACATTGTCCATGTATTAGAGCATAATAATAATAAATAAATACATTATGTGCCTTAGTTTATATTACCAAACATGCCATGTACTGAGGCTATCTTAAAGCCTATATATACTAGACTCTGTACCGAAGGCTAAACAAGAAAATACATTACTTTACTTTCTTCTCCACTT
>NW_021533636.1:0-254 GCF_001605985.2 Dendrobium catenatum | reverse complement strand
CTTTAAAAAGCATCCATAATTTTAAAAGTCAACTTTTATCTCCTTAATTAAAGCCTTAAAATAATACGAATATTCCCAAAATTTAATAATTTACTTAAAATTTCATAGAACTCTAACTTGACTAATAAAACCACTTAAAAAACTCTCTAATATATATTAAACTTTCTAAAGAAGAAGTTTTTAGGATGTACTACTCTGAGTTGTTGGGCTAAATATAATAAATAGGCCTAGTTCCTCTAGCATGGTGGCACAAC
>NW_021533635.1:0-320 GCF_001605985.2 Dendrobium catenatum | reverse complement strand
TTGATGCAGATGATGAGATAGTAGATGTTGAGTAGGTCTTCTAGTTCCTGTTGTCTGTATTAGTTTGTCTTTTTTAGCGATTGTGATGTACCTGATGTTTGTACTGTTGTGTGACATCTACTTTGACTTAGTAGTTGATTATTATTCTGTTGTTATATGACTTAAATATTCCAGTGTTCTGAGTAAATTTTATTCATGTTTGCTTAAGGTATTTATTTTTCGACTTGTACTTAAAAGTTTAAAAAGATCCTCTAAGGATATGTGGTCTATTCAAAGTTATACGTCAAAGCCTTGCTTGATGACAACAACCTGTATGAAAG
>NW_021533634.1:0-355 GCF_001605985.2 Dendrobium catenatum | reverse complement strand
GCCTGGCCTGGCCCAGAAATAATCTTCCCGATTTGCTATGAAATGAGATAAATAGTTAAATACTTGAAGTTGTTGTATAGAAAAATACTCAATAATATAACACTATTTAACTTTTATTTTTACCTTTGCATCTGAAAATAAATAAAACGTAGAGAAATTCTAATGTGAAATAGGAGGTGTTTGTCCCTTGCGCTGTCTAAAGCACATAGGTGAGGAAGACTAAGGTTTAGTTTATGATACTTTTATTATTATTATTATTTAGAAAAATGTATAAAAAATTTTTATTTTGAATAATTTTCTTTCTGTTTTTTAAAATATTTTTAACCACAAAAATAAATATTTTGGTGCTATTCAG
>NW_021533633.1:0-286 GCF_001605985.2 Dendrobium catenatum | reverse complement strand
TCTTATTTAATTTGATGAACGTTTGATTTATCAGGATAAATTTCATTTAAATAATTAATGCCCGATTAAGCCTCCAGTTACTATTATTCGCTTCCCAAGCCACGTAAACTTGAAGCAGACGAAAGGGACGAAGATCGAATCGTCAAAGCCATGAAAATGCTCGATTAAGCCTCTGCATGAGCCGCAAAATGTTTCGCAGACGAAACGACAAAGGCCGAATCAACGAAACTGAAAACCACAGACGAAATTGTCGCTTGAATTAATTTTATGAAGGAGGTGAAAGATC
>NW_021533632.1:0-457 GCF_001605985.2 Dendrobium catenatum | reverse complement strand
TCCATATACTATAACCTTGTATCTTTATTCGTTAGGCGTTCTGCAGACGTTGAGAAGTGGCTTATGTCTGGGGAGTCTGAATTTGTTCCACGTACGATGGCTACATTACAGCGAAATGAACGTGAGGCTAGAAGATGCCCACAACCCATAACTATTAATAGAGGTGAATTTGAAGTAGTGGATTCATCATGTCGCCCACATAGAGTTGAGATTCCATCACCTGAAAATTGTACCTGCACATGTAAGAAACCACAACTCTATCATGTGCCGTGCGTCCATGTCATAGCGGTCGCCGGATATAGGCGATGGAATCATAATCCGTTCGTGTCACAGTACTTCTCACTGAACTCCTATAGGGCAACATACTCCGGCTTATTTCATGTTGTTCCTCCGAAGGAAGTTTGGCCGAACTTCAGCGAGGTTCAGGGAATAAAACCTTTACTTGCACCGGCTTTCA
>NW_021533631.1:0-241 GCF_001605985.2 Dendrobium catenatum | reverse complement strand
GTTGAATGTTCAAATAATGATTGTGATTCTACTTACAAGAACACGGTGCAAGAAATATTCTCAAAAAGAATAGATAGCTTGTCAATCTCAAATAGTGTGCTCGTAATCACGCATATTCCCCTACAACACTTCAAAGAAATCATTCAATGAGAGGTGCATAATGCATAAGAGCTCATAACCCATTATATGCCTCCTCACATTAAGGGGGCGGGCTAGAGAGCTTATTTTATTCAATTGGAAA
>NW_021533630.1:0-294 GCF_001605985.2 Dendrobium catenatum | reverse complement strand
AACAAAGCATGGCCAGAGTACTACAGTAGGTTAGAAGTGACTGAAGATTTAGTTGGCCGACAAAGGATCGTAGTCTAGTAATGATGTTTATGAGGTCGTAGTCAAGCGATAAAAGTTGGATGATGACAATTGTATGATACTAGTGGTTGGCGACAATCACTTGTACCAAATGTTGGGAAAAGCTTTAGAGTGCCTCAAATTCTAAGCTCTATCCAATTACAAGTCTAGCTTCCCTTTGATGTAGAAATTATGAGTATATTTACAGTATTTTGAGAGCGTCACTTCCATAAATAT
>NW_021533629.1:0-251 GCF_001605985.2 Dendrobium catenatum | reverse complement strand
ATTTGCTGAACAATTTAATGCTTAAAATATTGAATTCTAATATATTTTAAGTTTTATATTATTATTTTTTAAACGAACTGACACGTGAGCTAACAAGTCCAGTAGGGGCTGGCTTGCTCAATCTTGGCTCGTTAGTTCATCGAGCTCGGCTCATGAGCCATTTATCTAGTCAAGCCCGAACCGACTCACTAGTCAATTTCACTCACTTATACCCCTAATTGATGCTTATTTTTTTTAATATTGGATAATAA
>NW_021533628.1:0-242 GCF_001605985.2 Dendrobium catenatum | reverse complement strand
TGTTATTTAGAACTTAGAATTTTAAAATTTTAGTTGTTAGTAGAAAAGTTTTATTGTCCTTAGAGAGCCTAACGAAATCCAGGCGAAAATAAAATTGGCATGCAAGAAAAGAAACCTAAGAAAAGCAAGCATTTCTACTGCGCACATTAGGAAAGCACATCAATATAAATCCAGAATAATCAACTAAATGGCCATAGACAAATTACCCTTATTACAACCCAGATATACAAAAAGTAAAGTGA
>NW_021533627.1:0-215 GCF_001605985.2 Dendrobium catenatum | reverse complement strand
TCTTGACATCCATTTGAAAAACCTTAAATCCTTTATAGCAGGCAATGACTAATAACACTCTAATTGTTGAATCTATTAATTAGGTTGTTAAGCCTAAGTGAATGTCCCAATGCTACCAAGAGGGGGGGTGAATTGGTAGTTTATAAGTTTAAGTCCCCTTTTGAAAATTATTGAGCCAAAATGAAAATTTCTTTTAAATTTTGTAGAAAAATGTT
>NW_021533626.1:0-209 GCF_001605985.2 Dendrobium catenatum | reverse complement strand
AAAGTGTAGGTTTGAAAGGATGGTGTTTGTGATAGATGAAGGGTAAAGGGTTTTGTGTATAAGTAAAGAAGTAAAAAGTGTATGTGTGCATAGTTGTGTTTCATTTTATGCATATATGTTTTCTTCACATATTTTGAGAAAAGCAAGTGGTTTTATTTTGAAAAATATTTTTTATGTTTTAAAGGGTAGATAAGTGTGTGTATGTGAAA
>NW_021533625.1:0-264 GCF_001605985.2 Dendrobium catenatum | reverse complement strand
GACTAGGCTGGGACACTTCCGGATGGTTTTGGAATCTCAAAGTGTCCCCTACCTCTCTTCTTTCGATTCTGTTAATAACTGTTCAATCTTGATCCACTCCCTTTTTATTCTCCAAAAGATTCTATCCAATTTTTGATATCACTCCTAGAAAATGTAACAAAATTTTGTTCTTATTTTAATCGAGAGTTTTCGTAGAGGGATTCTATCTCTTTACGATGTAATTAACAACGAGGGCTTGCGCTCGTAGGAGATTTGGAACCACAC
>NW_021533624.1:0-477 GCF_001605985.2 Dendrobium catenatum | reverse complement strand
TCAATTTTGCATCGAGATTCGTGCCCGATCAAGATAAGTTTTTTGATGATGTATCATTCTTTATGTAAATATATAAGCTTGTCTGACATTTAGAATAAAGTAGTTGGAAGTAATGATGATCTTGATGAAATCTCAATCTTTTGCTTAATAGTGATCAAATATTATAAAGATTTACCCCTCAGATGGGACTTAGCATTGTAGAATGTTTGTATCTTTTTCTTTTGTGTATAGCATGATTGACATTTTATTATAATAAGGATAGGCTTTATCGATGATATAATTTTAACCAAACTTTTTATACGTGCAAAGGAGGGTTACGAAGAATTTTCTTATAAATTATGTTTCCTTAGATTGTTAAATGTTAGTATAAGGTTTCATCTCAAATCTTAACATGTAATAAAAGACGATGAGATCAGAAATCCATGAAATATATTTGACTTATTTTAGATTTTTTTAGAGAGTTACTCAATAATGTCA
>NW_021533623.1:0-206 GCF_001605985.2 Dendrobium catenatum | reverse complement strand
AAACTATTTATTTTGTGCTTTAAATTCTGAAGACTTTATGTTAGTTCCACTTACACTACTGGTAAGGAAATTTGGGATAAATTATACACCATATACGAAGGCACTAGTGAAATTAAGCAATCCAAGTTGAAAATTGTAATGCTTGATTATGAACATTTTTGCATTAAATCTTATGAGATGATCTTAGACATGTATACTAGATTTAT
>NW_021533622.1:0-205 GCF_001605985.2 Dendrobium catenatum | reverse complement strand
CTAATCAAATGACATTGGACAATGAATTTGGTTGAATATTTTTTACTCAAACTTGAACTTGTATCTTGAGTCTCATTTGATTCAAAATCAAGTAGAACTTGATTTGAATGATGGCATCAAAGCTCCAATGAAATGATAAGGAGTTGTCATATTAATTTAAAGGTAAAATACTCATTCAAATGTCATGCAATCAAGTGCAAGTTAG
>NW_021533621.1:0-282 GCF_001605985.2 Dendrobium catenatum | reverse complement strand
TCCCACAGTATAGTTAATAATGCTTAATTGAGCACCCTTTAAGCCAAGTTTGTTTTCACCAATCAACCTTCGCATAAATACGAAAGATGAAACCCTTGGCAACAACATTAGAGAAGATATCAGCTTCTTCCCATGTTCTAGTATCTGTTTGAAGGAGACTAAGGAGATTTTAGATGCCAAAATAACATCTTATTTTGTAGCAACCAAATTGTTTGCAAACTTGAGATGATAGGAACTTTTCGGAAAACAAAAATGGACATCACCATTTTAGAATAATTGAGG
>NW_021533620.1:0-260 GCF_001605985.2 Dendrobium catenatum | reverse complement strand
AATCCTGTTTGCTGCTAGCCGAGTTGTCCAAAGTCCTCTGCTGGAATTTATTCTGGGAATTAAAAGTCCTTTGCTGCCCGAAATCTTCCAAGGCCATCAAGGGGAAATTCCTCCACTAGAACCTCTCCAAATTCCTTACAATATTGAGCCCTCTTCCTCCCAAAACTGCAGCCAGAAATTTCAGCTAATTTCCTTGCCTCCAGGAAAGCCAAAACCAGCAAGAAAGTGGTCCAAGAAGGCCTCCAAACTGCTGTCCAAGA
>NW_021533619.1:0-1248 GCF_001605985.2 Dendrobium catenatum | reverse complement strand
CCCAATATCACCCTGAGCTGGTCTTTGTAATGCACTAAGAACATCTAGAAAATTAGTTGAAATATTAATTTAAGCCAACTTAAGAAATTTATACACATGAAAATTATCATACAATCATTTATATAATTGATCTACTATAATTAGTTTGATGAATACAATATTATTTTTACTTTTTCCAATGACTTTTTTTCTAAAATAGAATAAGTGCTTTATCCAACAACAACATCAATCATTTATCCTACTATGTGGGGTCGGCTATACTAATTATTTTTTCTTTATTATGTCTTATCATGAGTCAAACTCTCATTTAAATCTAATAAATAAAGTTCTTTACCTTTTTTTTAAAATATTTTTTTAAATGCAGATTAAAATTATCTTTACTCTCATCTATATTGCGAGTCATTGATCTCTAAAATATATACATATAAAAACTTTTGAACATTAATTTCCATCTATAATTTACTATTTATATAATATAGGGTTATTGAACCCTTGACGAAAAGTGAATGCCACGACGAATCTTGCTAGACACAATGGCTCGCTTGGAAGGGAACTTTTATTTGGTCAGGACACCTGACGTAGCTCTACATCCGGACGTCAATAAAATGTCGTCACGTGCTCTTACTCTTTATTGCGCAGCCCGACGACCAGGCCCGAACCGGAACCCTGCATTGCTATGTATTAGCTGATTTGTGTCGACCAGGGTATTTCTAGGTATTGCTAGGTAACAAGAAATATCATTCTGTCAAGACCAATACCTAGCAATACAAAGCAATACCGAGCAATACCGCGGTATTTTCTCGGTATTGCTAGGTATTGGTCTTGAAAGAGCGATATTTCTTGTTATTACCAAGCAATACCTAGCAATACACAAACTTAGGAATACCGGGTTCTGATCCGGGTCGGGTCGTTGGGCCACGCGGTAAAGAGTAAGAGTGCGTGGCGATATTTCATTGTCGTCCGGATGTAGACCTACGTCAGATGTCCTGACCTAATAAAGGTTCCTTGGAAGGGGCTTCGACTACCATCCCCCTCCTTTCCCTCCGAGGAGCTCCGACCGATGAAAAAGAGATGAGGAAGCTATGATGGGATATTGCCAAGAACGATGACAAGCTATGCCAGGCACCGCTGTTGCTGCTCTATATTCGATTTCTTCGACCTTATGCAACACCCTCGTTGTCTTCTTCTATGCTTATAACTTCAACCACCCCTTCATCTCTCGCCAAAATCTTTCAATTGCCATCAATT
>NW_021533618.1:0-207 GCF_001605985.2 Dendrobium catenatum | reverse complement strand
CATGCAGGGCAATAAAAAGGGGGAGGGGTGCTAAATAAAAAAAAATTCAATTATTATAAATGCTTGCACAGGTGCTTCAGATACTAAAGCTCCCAAATAAAAAGAGCGTGGTCAGTGTGTTTACTTTCTTTATTGCATATATATAAGTGCTTGGGAATAAACATATTTTGGTTTATTAACTGCTTAGGATAACCTTGCAGGAGAGTC
>NW_021533617.1:0-270 GCF_001605985.2 Dendrobium catenatum | reverse complement strand
CGCTTTATAGCTCTCGGTTTCGCCTCCTAAGGCGTAAGCCCAGGCAAACCCAAAGGCCCTCTTCTTCTCTGTTCTCTCCTGTTCGCAAATCTCACCCAGCACCGAAGCCTCCTCACTCTATAGCTCTCAGTTTCGCCTCCTAAGGCCGAACCCGTCGCTAGCCCAAGTCGCCCGATCTCCAAGCCGTTGTTCCTCTGCCTCTACTCGCAAGAGGAGCCAGGCGAAACTCCTCTCCTCTCTCGTGTCTCTCTTGCTCATGGAGACCCGCCC
>NW_021533616.1:0-200 GCF_001605985.2 Dendrobium catenatum | reverse complement strand
AGTTTATGAACATTGAAAAGTATGAAGTAAGGAATAATAAATTAAAAGTAAAGATTGGCTATATTGTGAAATAATGTCTGCAATATCAGGTGGGCAAAAGGGACCCAATTAATAAACCTGTATTGTAGGTGGGTCAAAAGGGACCCCAAAAGGAAAAGAAACATGCGTAACAGGTGGGGCAAAAGGGACCCCTAATGAGG
>NW_021533615.1:0-242 GCF_001605985.2 Dendrobium catenatum | reverse complement strand
CAAATTAACTCAAACTTAATTTTAATATTTGTTATATCAAATTATCTTTCCAACGAGCCCAAATAGGTCCAATTTGGTGAAAAATTATTTTTTTTGTGAATTTCAGACTAAGCATGGATTGCTACGGTGGCTTAGTGATGTGGCCATAATTTGGCCTGTTTCCATGGGCTTGAAATGAGTTTATTAACTCGTTGAACTATTGACCATTCATAGATGACTGGGATAGGCTTGGAGAAAGTAAA
>NW_021533614.1:0-289 GCF_001605985.2 Dendrobium catenatum | reverse complement strand
CATTGAGAGTATATTTGGGAGAAATTTTGTGAGTGAAAAGTGAGAGATCTAGTGAGGGATTCACAAGGTTGCCCAAAGTGAGGATCTCTTTATCTTCTTCAAGTTTATGCCTAACTTCTTTAGAGGCTCTTGAGATAGGATCTAGGTACTCTACCTTGACTAGGAGGATGAAAAAGGATATGACATTACATTTCCATCACTTGGAGAGTATAAAAGGCGATGGTTCTCTATCACACCGGGTTGGTGAAGAGAGTTTGTAAGGGATTCTCCGCCCTGCTATGGGGGCAAA
>NW_021533613.1:0-324 GCF_001605985.2 Dendrobium catenatum | reverse complement strand
CTTGACTATAGTATTCTGACCACCATTGTTTGACTACGATCATTTGACCTTCATTGTCAAACACAATATTTGACCACTATTGCCTAACTATGATCCTCTCTCATAATATTTTTTTGTCATTGTTGCCTGGCTACACCAACTCTAGCTAACCTCTTCATTTATCATCACAAATAATGTCAATGTTTGCCATTGTTTGTAAAATCGACGCATGCCATCAACACCAATTCTGGCTCTCGACGTCAGCATTGGATTTTATGCTAGACTAATTGGCCTATGGATTCCTCTTCTCAAAGGAGTACAATCAAACAAACAAGAAAATGATTT
>NW_021533612.1:0-310 GCF_001605985.2 Dendrobium catenatum | reverse complement strand
CAACTGCAGCCAACTCCAAATCATGCGTCGGGTAATTATTCTCATGTGGTTTCAACTGTCTAGAGGCATAAGCAATTACCCTTCCATTTTGCATCAAAACACAACCCAAACCTTTCAGTGAAGCATCACTGAATACCTGAAATCCTTCCGTACCTGACAGAAGTGCTAACACTGGAGCTGAAGTCAAACAATCCTTCATTCTCTGAAAACTAGCTTCACACTTCGGTGTCCAAACAAAAGGTATTGACTTCTGAGTCAGTCTCATCAGAGGCATCAAAATCTGTGAAAATCCTTTCACAAATTTCCTATA
>NW_021533611.1:0-300 GCF_001605985.2 Dendrobium catenatum | reverse complement strand
TGAATATCATTGACCCCTCAAATCTATATTTTTCTTTTGATCTCTACAAAGGCAAATGACAAAATACTAAACATCCACTAGAACCTTTTATATCCCTTGATCATCACAATCTTTTCTTTCATTGGATTCCCTTGACTTTGTCTACTTCCTCTATTGCTAGGGCATACAAGAAGGCCCTCCATAAAGTTAATTGGAAGCATGTTTTTGGCAAAGAAATGAGCGTTCTTTTAGACCCTCATGCGTGAGATTTGGTTACATCTCCTCCTATGTTGCACCGATACGGATACGGCGATACGGATA
>NW_021533610.1:0-246 GCF_001605985.2 Dendrobium catenatum | reverse complement strand
GTAATGAACTTAAGCTTAGGTTCATGTAATTATAATAAAGTTTGTTTGAGAATTAGTAAAGGGATGATGAGAGAAATCAGATGCTTTAGTTGGACAACAGTGATCAAATGAAACTGTTCATAATATGATGATCTATTAATGGTGGTAGGTCATTGTGTATCAGACAAATGGTTAGATTATAATGATTATATGACAATGATAGTCAGAGCAATGATAGTTGAACAACAATGATAAATAAATTATATA
>NW_021533609.1:0-260 GCF_001605985.2 Dendrobium catenatum | reverse complement strand
CATCAACGCTACACCAGCTAGTACAGTTGCCTTGTCACTGACCACAATCGCTGTTGTATGAATCAACTTATTCAATTTTCAATAAAAAAAAATTATATGTTTTTAGTATACCATGTATGCTTTTTTCATGTCAAAACATTAAAAAAAAAATGATGTGTAATGCCCTCTTGCTCTTCTTTCTTTGACTACTAGCTAATATATTAGGCTCACCCTCCAGCCCCTACTATTCTACCCTCCTAACAATAATCAATACACATATT
>NW_021533608.1:0-322 GCF_001605985.2 Dendrobium catenatum | reverse complement strand
TGGACACTGGACCACAGTCGTTCGATCCTAACTAATGAGTTGCAAGGTCTGGACTTACCCCGGCCTGGATTGGGGAGCCAGCTAACCACCTAATCTATTTAAAATACATGAGTCTGGTCTTTTATGAAAGAGTGGTAGGGACGTTATATTTAAGGTTTTGGAGAGTTGGGGCCGACATCTAGAGATTTCCCTAATTGATCCCCCTTGACTTATGTTCGGTGCAAAATGCTAAGGACTAATGCAATTAAAATTTTGACTCTTTTAATTTGTATCTAATGAAATGCATGCTGGTTGACAACCTCAAATCAAGTATGCTTGAAAT
>NW_021533607.1:0-262 GCF_001605985.2 Dendrobium catenatum | reverse complement strand
GCCCCGGCTTTTTATACTGAGCTCTCTATATCCATCTTTTGGTAGTTTTTTCCTGCTTTTGGTTTTGATGTCGTGGAATCTGTATTTTATTTTGGGCCTGTTTTTCTAGGCTGTCTCTTACTGATGTAACCTTGTGGTTTAATAATATAAGTTCTGTTTGATCCAAAAAAAAAAATTACATTTTATTTATCTAAATCAATTAAATAATTAACTTGGAGAAAAACGAACTCATACCTTTTTCACACCAAGAGCTTCTCTAATG
>NW_021533606.1:0-547 GCF_001605985.2 Dendrobium catenatum | reverse complement strand
TGAAAATTTCACGAAACAAGAAAAAAAATCAAAGAATAAACAAAGATAAAAACACAAAATAAAATCGAAACAAAATAAAAAAATAAAAAATAACTAAAAACAAACACAACACAAACACACAAATAAGGCTTTTAACCATTATCTTTCTCCTAGTTCGATGCTTCAGAAAGCAGGTCTACCCAGGAGATTTTTTGCTTTTCATTATTTTCCCAGTTTAAAATTTGCTTCGCTTTACCCTTTTCTTTTGTAGGATTAATTTTTAAATTAGGGCAATAATTTTTCGTATGTCCAGACTTCCTACATATGAAAGTAAATAACGTCAGAAAAAATATTAACATCCTTACTATTTTTACCTTTCTTCCATTTTTGTTGATGCTTATACTTTAGTGAGCTTTTTAATTTACCTGTCAAGTCATTGCTTTCGTCACTAACTAAGCTATCTTTTTCCATATCTTCAGCTTTTAGAACAATCATTTCACCTGCATCCAAAAATCTTTGTCCCAAATTTTACTCGTAGGAAATGAGTGAGCCAATCAAATTATCAATA
>NW_021533605.1:0-222 GCF_001605985.2 Dendrobium catenatum | reverse complement strand
CACTCGCTTGATTTTTTAATGTTTGTAAATATGTCTCACATGTGAGTCGGCCCACGTCTCTCAAAATTCTTTCTGATTTTATCATTGTGATGCGACAACCAACAAAAATCTTTCTGCATTTAAAGTCATACTTCCTTATTTCGCCTAAAAGTATGACTTGTAGGTAAGAACATGCGGTGACAATAGAACTAAGTGTTCTTTCCCCTATGCTTTAAAGTAAAT
>NW_021533604.1:0-339 GCF_001605985.2 Dendrobium catenatum | reverse complement strand
ACCTTTTAGTTCTATTTAGATGATATGAAATATGGGGTTAAAGATTTAGGTGGCTCCCGTTATGTGCTCTACTAGAATTTTCTTCTCTCGCGGAGCTTCCTTCTTCTCCGCCCTCTCGTGGCCTCCGGCGGCTCCTTCCTTTCCAGGGAAGTTTCTCGCCTATTTTTTTTTAGTGTTGTCCGTTTTTTCCTGGGTCGTTTTGTTTTCTCGTCGTCATTGTTTGTGGATGGATGGCAAATGGTTGGTCAACCCCGATTTTTTTTAAGATTTAAATTTGATAAAAATTGTAATTAATTAATTTTTAAAAAATCCTAAAATATTATTCCAGCCGACTCGTGA
>NW_021533603.1:0-260 GCF_001605985.2 Dendrobium catenatum | reverse complement strand
TGAGAAAATCAAGCCAAACAACCTAAAATGCAAAACCAAATCTCACAACAAATGAAAGCCGCCATAGACGAAAAATCCCACCTTTTCTTGCTAAATCCCATATTTCGGAAATCACGTTTTTTTCCGGATTTATGAAATCCATTGGCTCAAGAGGAAGAGTCTGCCCGTTAAATCTGCTTATAGTCAAAAAGTCACACTGAATTTAATAGAATTTATCATTAATGTTGATACGTCATGCAAAAATTATATTGATCGGGCAC
>NW_021533602.1:0-277 GCF_001605985.2 Dendrobium catenatum | reverse complement strand
CAGGCGACGATGCGGATGCTGGCACGACGGACAAACTGAGCTCGAAATGCCGCTCAAGCAACTCGACAATTTTTTTTATCTTTTGTTGTGTCGAGATAGAGCTCAAATTTTGAGCTCAACTCAAGTTTGAGCTCAAGCTCGGTATTTTACAGTCGAGCTCAACTCGAACACCTTCTGACACAAATTCGACTCAACTCATTTGCACCCCTATCTTTGGCCCTACCACCGACAGGGATTTAGCAGTAATAAGCCCCAGTGATGCTGCTAAATGCTAATC
>NW_021533601.1:0-1047 GCF_001605985.2 Dendrobium catenatum | reverse complement strand
CAAATTACAGTATGATCTTGTGGACCTGCAATGTCAGCAAATAAGGCAGTCGTAGAGAAATAAGAGTATTCACAATAAGAGTGTTTGCTATCATCAAAATCATAATCCATGAAAACAGATCCTCAACAAAGGACACATAATCTAACCAAATCTTCAAGAGTTTGTATAGTCCACTCAGATTCTCCATGAGTGTGAGGATGGAATGTTGCACTGAAAGTCAATTTTATACCCATAGCCTCTTGAACCTTCCTCCAAAGTCTTAAGGTAAACCTACCATCACGATCAGATACTATGGACTTCGGTACACCATGCAGGAGAACAATCTCTACACATAGAACATTGCTAACTTCTCAACTAAGTCAGTCTATCAAATAGGCAAGAAGTGAGTAGACTTCATTAGCCTATCAATGATAACCCAAATTGCATCATGACCCTGTCTAGATATTGATAAGCCTGTCACAAAATCCATAGCAATATCATCCCATTTTCACTCTGGGATTGGCAATGGTTGAAGTAATCCACCTATCTTTTGATACTCGTCCTTGACTAATTGACAAGTGGCACACTTCATAACATAATCAGCCACGCTCTTCTTCAACTCAGGCCACCAAAATAAGCCCTTCAGGTCTTGATACATCTTGTTGTTACCTAAATGAATGGTATAACCAGAGTGATGGGATTCATAGAGAACATCCCTTCTTAAGTCATCCACATTTGGCACATAAATTCTGCCTCTGTACCACAAAAGATCATCCTCATCAATAGTAAAATCCTCTTTATGGTCTGCCCTCATCATATCAATAATCTTCATAAAATTAGGATCCCTCAGCGAGGTTTCAGCTATCTTACTCTTCAAATCAGCTGCACTATCATCTGACCTAAACATCCCACATTCTCAGTCGTTGGAAGTATTACAGACAACTCCAAGCGTTCCATCTCCTCAATCAGCTTCTCTTGTTGGGTCAGTAAGCAATTTTCCTTCATAGACATTTTCTTGCTTAAGGCATCAGCAATTGCATTTGTCCTCACTGGATGATACTGAATATT
>NW_021533600.1:0-244 GCF_001605985.2 Dendrobium catenatum | reverse complement strand
TTCTGAGTGAAAATATACTTCAGGCTCTTATGATCAGCGAAAATCTCACATCTGACGCCATACAGGTAATGACGTCAAATCTTCAAAGCAAACACAACCGCAGTTAACTCCAAATCATGTGTCGGGTAATTCTTCTCATGTAGTTTTAACTGTCTAGAAGCATAATCAATTACCTGACCATGCTGCATCAGCACACATCCCAAACCTCTCAGTGAAGCATCACTGAACACCTGAAATCCTTCCG
>NW_021533599.1:0-220 GCF_001605985.2 Dendrobium catenatum | reverse complement strand
ATAACTGCGGACGCTGGCGGGAATTTTGAACGAGCTGTGGAACAACAGAATGCCGGACGTTAGCTCGCGTGCAAAATTGAGCAATTTGACGAGTCAAGCTCGAGCTCGCCTTTTAAGCTTGACTCGAGCTCGATCCAATATTCTGACCGACAAGTCAAGCTTGATAATGTCACTACTCGACTCGATTCGACTCGTTTACACCCCTATGTCCCGTCAAGTT
>NW_021533598.1:0-291 GCF_001605985.2 Dendrobium catenatum | reverse complement strand
GTCATAAGAAGTTTTATATGCCGACGGGCGGCCGACGAGCACAGAGTGACGACTCTTATTGAAACCAACTTATGGATATCTACAACAGCAATATGTATTCTACAACAGCACTATGGATTTCTACAACAGCAAAATAGCAAGTGATTGTACTTGTTCAGTATTATTGTATTGAATTGCATGTGTACAGTATTGACATATGGATTTACTGCTTTATTGATTTGATCGGATTTATGGATTATCGTACGATTTCATCGATTTCATTGATTGATCGCTGAGCATAGATATTGATAT
>NW_021533597.1:0-272 GCF_001605985.2 Dendrobium catenatum | reverse complement strand
ATAATGTATATATTTTCTTATATTTTATAAATTATTATATTTCATATATGATATTAAACTGCATAGAGAAAATGATAAGACTGATATGAGGTAAATATGACATTATGTAACAAGAAAGGATGGCTGTCAATACTATAATTAATACGAGTTGACTCATAAATCATTAATATCCTGTATATAGGAAGGTGGGCCGATAGACTTTCTTTAAAATAAAGATTCCCGATTTAATCCTGGATATTATCTTGTAATTGATTGATTTAGTGTTAATGGAA
>NW_021533596.1:0-266 GCF_001605985.2 Dendrobium catenatum | reverse complement strand
GCCCTAATCTTAAAGCCACTCCTAATAAGGAGAAGGTGGAGGAGATGAAAAATGTGAGGAAGGGCAAGAAGAAATTTTAGTGAGCTTTTTGGGCAGACTCAGCTTCAGATTCAATAGAAATAGAAACGGAAGAAGAAGTTACCAATCTGTGCTTAATGGCTGATAATCTTGATCAGTCAGATCAAAAAGAGGTATGTGACTTAAGTTATAATGAATTGCTAGAAGTTTCTAAAAGAATTCATACGGTAAATAGAAAACTTAAAAAA
>NW_021533595.1:0-507 GCF_001605985.2 Dendrobium catenatum | reverse complement strand
GCTTTGAAACGACCCTATTTGTATATGTGTACAAAATATTTTTGTACAAGCTGATCGTCCAGTACGAACTAAGTTCGTCCGGTACGAACGGTTATTACTAGGTCGGTTTTAGAAATTGCTGAAAACCGTTCTAAGTCGGTTAATCGTCTGGACGAAAATTGGTTCGACTGGATGAAATTTTTACAGAGACCAGATAGTCCTGGATGATAATTTATTTCTTCTGGACAAAAATTTTACAGAGAGCAACTCATTTTCTGACGATAATTAATTTCTTCTAGACGAAAATTTTACAGAGATAAGATCGTCCTGGATGATTTTACTTAAATGCTTTGAAACGACCCTATTTGTATATGTGTATGAAATATTTTCATACAAGCTGATCGTCCCGTACGAACTAAGTTCGTCCGGTACGAACGGTTATTACTAGGTATGTTCTAGAAATTGCTGAAAACCGTTCTAAGTTGGTTAATTGTCTGGACGAAAATTGGTTCGTCTGGACGAAATTTT
>NW_021533594.1:0-281 GCF_001605985.2 Dendrobium catenatum | reverse complement strand
GTTCTAAAATATTTTAAAATACCTAAATATACATATATATAATTTTTTGGAAATTAAGGTAGTTAAAAATAAGTCAAATTGTAATAAATAGGTATATGGGAGACCCACTAACCACCCAATCGAGACCTCAAAACGATTTGAAAATATTTTGTATCCTGAAAATAATTGTTATAATCAATGTTCAATATCAAGAATACCCAAATCATCAAATTCAAACAGTGATCTGTCAAAACAGCCAAAATCAGTGGCTGGAAATAGCTTCAAAACAAAATACACATTTT
>NW_021533593.1:0-202 GCF_001605985.2 Dendrobium catenatum | reverse complement strand
TAATAAAATGCTCAACTCTAATTAAAAATTTCTTTCAATCCTAAAACATAAAGCCCAACACTTAGATTAAGTTGGGACACTTCCGGAAGGTTCTGGAATCTCGAAGTGTCCCCTACCACTCTCCCCTTGAATCTATTAATAACTGTTCAATCTCGCTCCATTCTCGTTTGATTTTCCAATAATTCTATCCATGCTTTGATAT
>NW_021533592.1:0-277 GCF_001605985.2 Dendrobium catenatum | reverse complement strand
AATGAGAAGGTTCTCTGCCATCGCTAGGAGGGCGAAAATAGAGTTTGGCACTCCGCCACGCCTGGTTGGTGAAAGGGAGGTTTGTAAAGGCTTCTCCGCCTTGTCGAGGGGGGGGCAAAAGGAGAACTATTTTGATAGTGAAAATCCTGGAGTGGAGGACACCGTGGAGTGGACGTAGGTCATATTTTGATTGAACCACTATAAAATTCTTGGTGTGTTTTTTCCTTATCATTATTTATCTTTTTACTTGCTTTTAATTTTTCATATCTATTGCATG
>NW_021533591.1:0-232 GCF_001605985.2 Dendrobium catenatum | reverse complement strand
CTTTGCTCACTGATCGTATTTTGTGTTTGGTTGTTTTATGAAAGTTATCAAGTGGTTTCCGTTTCTTGACCTTTCAGAGGAATCTCCGATTGTCCCTGTGTGGATTTCCTTCCCTGGGTTGCGGCCACACCTTTTTTCCCCTCGCATACTTTCAGGTTTAGGATCTATTTTTGACCGTCCGATTCATACAGACAATGCAACGGCGGTTGGGTCTCATCCCTCTGTTGCCCGT
>NW_021533590.1:0-249 GCF_001605985.2 Dendrobium catenatum | reverse complement strand
ACCAGATAATCACCTAATATTATTAATATAGCATTTCACTCAAATTCAGACTTTTAACTCATCCTTATTTATGTAAAATTATTAACAAAAGAAAAAAATTTGATGGCACTCTCATCATTTTAATCGGTCATAGAAGTGTCAAAATGAAGAACTTTTATTTGGTTCACCCTGGTGAACGTACGTAAAGCTACGTTCGGCCGGCACTAAGATCGCAGGCACAAAACGAGAAATACCGAACAAATACCGAGC
>NW_021533589.1:0-597 GCF_001605985.2 Dendrobium catenatum | reverse complement strand
GGGTCGGCGTCTTTTCTTCCTGCTACGTGGCGCTAATTCATTGGTGGCCGAACTTAGAGGAACGTACGTTCACCGAACCAAATAAAAGTTCCTTCTCTTGAGCTTATTATATGAGATGCGAACCACTTTCTTAATTTGTTTTGTGGCATTGAATCGTCAAAGTTACAGGGATATTTGATAGTTTTGGTTTGCCCCAACCAAGTGATATTTAGCAGTCTACTAACCCTTGATTGTCGAACTAACATTGCTATCATGGTTTAAAATTACATAATTGGATATTGAGACATTTTTTGTCCGTGAGATAAGCCGTAGACGTCAAAATCAACAAAATGCACAAAATGTGAACTATTGAACACACATTAAATTTTCTCATGAGAAGCAACATATTAACATCCTAATATAATAAAAAGTAACAATTGTGCAAAGGATCAAGTAGCATTTCTATCATCCTTCCAAGCCTTTTTCTTCAAATATATATCATTTTCTTTCTTATTGTACATGATGTAAACCAAATAGTTCACCTTTGAGGTAGTGAAATGATTTCTCCTTTTTGTTATGTAATCAAATTTATCTCTCAAACAGATGACGAGCATATAA
>NW_021533588.1:0-358 GCF_001605985.2 Dendrobium catenatum | reverse complement strand
AGGTGAGTCTGGTCCCCTTTGACTTATGTTGGGTGCTAAGATGTTAAAACTGATGCAATTAAAATTTTGACTCTTTTAATTTGTTTCTAATGCAATGCATGCTGGTTGACGACTTCCAAATCAAATATGCTTGAAATTTTAAAAATATGCTTATAAAATAATTTTATAGAAGACTGGACTTCTCCAGGTCCGGCACCTCATCCTCATAGGTCAGACTATCCGGACTCTACCCGTAGGAGGGAAGGGTCTAAAGCAAGGAAAGAGTAATGCAGAAATATGTATTCGACCCCGGGGTCGATCCCCGGCTAATTCATTAGATTTGTTATCTTTCTATGTTATTTAGTCTCACTAAAATTTT
>NW_021533587.1:0-226 GCF_001605985.2 Dendrobium catenatum | reverse complement strand
AAATTCCTTTTTCAGTCAAAGACTTGGGATAATTCAAGGTTCTTTATTAAGGTTAACCCATGATATGATAAACATTTCTTTGTCATGTGGCTTTTCCTTAAAATGAATTGACACACCTTGAATTGATATCGAGTCAGGTGATTTTATAACATATTTAATAGTTTCCTTCTTCAATAATAATAATAAAAAAAATTATTATCATATTTGGGTTCACCTATTATGATAT
>NW_021533586.1:0-245 GCF_001605985.2 Dendrobium catenatum | reverse complement strand
GCAAGGCGGAGAAGCCTTTACAACACACACTTTTCACTACTCCCCGATGCGGCAGAGAACCGTCCGTCTTTTTACACAATCCCCAGTGTTGGTAGAGAACCCTTCGTCCTTTTACACTATTCCCAGTGTTGGCAGAGAACCGTCCATCCTTTTACACAATCCCCAGCTTTGGCAGAGAACCATTCGTCCTTTTACACTATTCCCAGTATTGGCAGAGAACCGTCCGTCCTTTTACACTCTCCTAG
>NW_021533585.1:0-1648 GCF_001605985.2 Dendrobium catenatum | reverse complement strand
TATATCTAACTCCTCTTATCTTGAAGCTTAAGAGGAGACAACAAACTTGTGTTTGATGGCGAATGATCATCTTAGTCACTCTGACCAAGAAGAGGTATGTTAATTAACATATGATCAATTAGTTGATGTTTCTAAGAAAATTCATTCATCTTATAAAAATTTTTTAAAATTCATATGCTAACCTGAAACTAAAATTTTTGAACTTATAAAAAGAGCATAAAATTTTTTATTAAAGATCATTCTACACTTGATAGAAATCACATGACATTATTAGATGAATTTGATGCTTTGAACAAAAAATATTTTGAATTAACTTATGAGCATAATTCATTAAAAGTTTACATGTTGAGCTAAAAACTATATATAAGAACCTATATACTCTTGTAACAGATTTAGATAGTAAGGAGCATGTTTTGAAAATAGAAATTTCAATTCTTTAAAATGAAAATAAGTTTTTAGAAGCTCAATTGATTGCTTTCAAAGAAAATAAAAAACTACCCACAGTGCTTGAGTTTCACAATCAATCATATTAGCATGCATCATTCAAACCTATGAAGAGGCACTATAACCCGAGTAGATTAATAAACCCTTTATTCTAGTGTTAGATGTTTTTCATGTGGCATGCTAGGACATATCGCCCACACATACACCATTCACCATAGAACACATTTGATGTGGAGACCCAAATTACATGATTCATAGCATAACATATATTCACTATATTCTTCTTTCCATTATAAGGGACCCAAACTTGTTTGGATTCCCAAATCTAATATTTAATGATTTTGTAGGTGTGCTCTCACATGATCTCGTGAGAGCATATTGTATGTAGATAGTGGATGCTCATGCCATATGACTGGAGATGCTAATCAATTCATTTCGCTGGAGAAAATGTCACTCTTAAAGATAACAGCACCAAGAAAGTGGTGGGCGCAGGTATAATCGGAAACTCCAAGAATCTTTTGATTGAAAATATTTTACTTGTTGATGGCTTAAAATATAATTTACTCAACATCAGTCAGCTCTATGATAAAGGATTCAATATAAATTTTTGTCAAGTAGCTACATTATAAGCTTAAATAATAAAATTATTTTGTAAGGAAAAAGGATAAACAATATCTATATTCTTAATATAAATAATATTAAATATACTACTTTATTTTACTTTAAGACTGTTGCTGATCAGTCTTGGTTGTGTCATGCTAGGACGAAAACACTTAAAAGAGTAACCCACAAGGACTTAGTAACAGGAATCCTTAAGCTCAAATTCACTAAGGACCACCTGTGCGATGCCTGTCAAATAGGAAAACAAGTCAAATCCTCTTTCTATTTCATTAAGAACATTAGCATCACTAAAACTTTAAAAGTCATTCACATGGATTTATTTGGACCCATTAGCACTACATGCTTAGAGGGAAATATTTTTGGGTTTATAATAGTTGATGACTACTCTAGGTTCACCTATATTAGATTTATATCACATAAAAGTGAGTCTTTCAATGAATTTAAATCTTTCTCCACCTGGATTTAAAAAAAAAGTTAGCTTGTGATATCTTGACTATCCATAGTGATCATGGTGAAGAGTTTGAAAAGGAAAGATTTGAAACTTAATGTGAGGAGCAACAAATTAATCATAATTTTTCAGCTC
>NW_021533584.1:0-239 GCF_001605985.2 Dendrobium catenatum | reverse complement strand
AGCTTCCCATTAGACATAATTTTAGATTTTTTAAGTTTAGGATGCAAATTAAAACAATCACTTTGTGCGTGCCCATGCATTTTGCAATGGGAACAAAATTCCGGAACATTGTCAAATTCAACTTTTTGTAAGTAGCCTAAGGTTTTGGAACCAACCCAGATTTCTTTAGGATGTTTTTTGGAAATGTCAACTTCAACGAGAATACGAGCTACAGATGGTCTAGTGCGTGATGTTGTAGC
>NW_021533583.1:0-2952 GCF_001605985.2 Dendrobium catenatum | reverse complement strand
TTTTATGTTTACGCAATTTTTTGATTTTGAGGCTTACACCTCGCCTCACGAACTAAAAACGCCTTAATACCCGATTACGCAATTTTAAACATTGCCTATTGTACATAATGTACACCAGTGAATTCTTCTTCAATGTCGACAAGCAATTTCTCCTCTTTGTATGTACTTGGTTGTAGGTATTCCAATTTCTTTCACAACCAGATGAAGAGTATGTCAAGCCCAAAACTTTCTTAGCAAAACACTATAATTATGGAGTCCCATCATCAAATTGAATCCACCTCTCAACTAATATTTATATAAGAGAGTTTAATTAGTGTGAAAAAATAAATTTTAATTAAATGTTTAAACATTAAATAAAATCACCTAAAGATTGTTTGATAATTGTATCATTTGCTTGTTGTAATCCAAAAAATCAATCTTTGTTCCTAAAAGGTACCAATTACATGTCAGCATTTGACCTTTCAGTTGCACCACTTAGTAGCCGATCCATGCAATGATATAATCTTAACTTTATTTCAGGATTTGTAGAATTATTCCCTGCATATTGATTCTGAGGGTTTAAGTAATAATCAATTACATGCAAATGCTAGTGAAGCTGTAGCTCTTACCTATCATTATTAATATTCCAAATTTTTCAAAAGCTTCCCTCATTGCCTCTTAAGTTGAAGGCAATCATCTCTTTAGTTTCATCCATGACATTGTAGATGAAACTCATTGCAGACTTCTTCTTAGCATCCATCATCCTTAAAACTTGAACTGAATGTTTAGTAATTGTAATGACATATGAGACACTGCCAAAATCTGTCATTTAAAATAATATTTCTAATCTCTTTTCCCTCAGTTTTCTTCGACCAAGCACAATTCAACCACTGTGTAGATGTGAACATAGTTTTTAAAGGTTGTCTAGCATCCAACATGCTCTCTAAGGTCAAGTAAGTGGTGACAAATCTTGTTGTTGTTGGCCTTATAATTTTTTTCTTTGAAAATTTTCTCATAAGGACTAGAATCCTAGAGTGGTTGTAAATAAACTTGGTTATTTTTTTGCTTAGGTATATGCATTTTTATGTTGAGGTAGCTCCCCAAGTTTCTCAAGAATTAGATATATACAATGTGCAGCATATGGAGTCTAGTACAGATGTTTCCTTTTTTCCATAAATTTTTTACCTGCAGTGTTGTAAGCACTTGCATTATCTGTCACAACTTGTACAACAAAATATTCTCCAACTTCATCAACAATGTTATCTAATAATCTAAATATGAATTCAACATTTTTGACATAGTCAGATGCTTCAATTGACGTTAAAAGCACAATATCATGAGGATGTTGATCAAACTTCTATGTTTGATATCAGACCATCCAGTTGACATAATTGTTAATCTTTTTTGGGTCCAAGTTCTCTTAATTCCTTCAATGCTTTTACCAGTGCTTTCCATCTCCTCCTTCAAAATCCATGTTCTTAAGTCACACATGGTTGGAGGTTTGAACCCTCTCCTAAATGCTCCAACTGAACGAATCATTTTATAATAGATAAGCGATGTCATAACATTTAATGGAATTGCATTTTCGTAGAAGAATATACCTATATCCTTACACACTCTTCTCTATGCCTCCCTTGAATTTTCTAAGGCCATCTTCTGTGTAGTAGGATGCCTATCCTCTGATGTGTCAACCATATAATGATCCATAGACCCTCTAGCATTCCTAGATGAAATTGGTTTCATCGAAGTAGATGAATCCCTAAAGTTGCGCTCTCTCCCGTAGTAAGAGCTAACATCAACTCTGTCCTCAAATTACTTTTGTGCAAGATGTTTTGACGTGGTAAACTTATTCATGTATGATTTTATCTCATCCCTTACAGTATCAAAAACTTTGGAGCATGGAGTAACATTCTTTTGAGCCCCTGAAAGATGCTCCTTCATCCTAGTCATGACACCTTTTACAACTTTATCATAATAATTACATTTTAGATAGATATATGTTTTATCACTTCCTCCTACATCCACTTGAATGCTATATCCATACTAGATTTTTTCTATGACTTGATGTAACTTTATCCTTATTTTTAACAATTATTTATGAGAAGAATATGAAGTAAATGTATTTCACCTTTGTCACTAAAACTTAAACTCCAACTACGAATAAGAAGAGCTTTAAAGCGATTGGTCGAAGGAAACAACATCCCAACTCACAGTAGAAGAATTCTCCAAGCAAGAGGCGAAGAGCATCTCTCGTTGCTTCAACACTTAAACCACGGTAAAGATTTTAGTTGTATGTGCTGCGTACTTCTGAATACGTCGAGCCATTGAGGAAGCAGAACACTGCGTACGATCTGCATATTTTCTGCGTATGTGCTATGTACGTTGTGCGTACATACTGCGTACTTTGTGCATATGAAAGCCCGATGAAAGCAAAATGTACATACCGAGTGAAAGCGCAATTAAAACAAATATTGATTAATAATTGGTGTTGGTTGTAATAATCTTTAGGAATGTCTGGGATTCATGTTTGCAATCTATTTTTAAAGTATTTGTAAATAGTAGTTGGAGCTGTTTTAATTTAATGTATAATTTTGTATTAATAGTTAATAAAAGAGATGATTTTTTGCGTAAAGTATGCATACTGGTTGTGTTCAGTAATATTTTCTACGTATATTCTGCGAACACATTGCGTATTTACTACGTATTCTCTGCGTATATTGTGCGTACTCTCTGCGTATTATATGCGTATTTTTTAAAAAATATTAAAAAATTATTAAAAAAATTATTTTTTCTTTAATCAATAAATAATGTCTATATACATATAACAGAGTAAATGAGTTTTTATAAATGTTAAAAAATTATAAAATAAAAAACACAAGGAACCAATTAAGAAAATATTTATAAGAATTACAAGAGAATATATATATATTCTATGAACAAAGAATTTTATATGTAGGGGTTAAGGTGCCTTGC
>NW_021533582.1:0-345 GCF_001605985.2 Dendrobium catenatum | reverse complement strand
ATGCAGCAGAATTTAAACCGCTGCAAATAATTTTGCAAGTGTTTAAACCGCTGCTGTAGGTTAGTAAAAGTGCTGCGAAAGCCCAATTTATTAGTAGTGATTGGATCTTCGAACAATGCTTGGATGTTAAACTCTATGTCACTCAACTGCCACAAATGTTTCAGGATACAACACAATCATTTTTAAATAAGAAAACAAATGGGTAACATTCATAAAAATGTTTTATTATTATTATTATTTTTTTTGTAATATTAAAGCAATGCCAGAAATTTGAAATAAAAAAAAGAGAAAAATTAATATAGCCAAAAACGACTAAAAGATTTATTTGTTTAATACTTAAATTTC
>NW_021533581.1:0-209 GCF_001605985.2 Dendrobium catenatum | reverse complement strand
AAGAAAGTGGTAGGCACATGTATGATTGGAAACTTGAACAATTTTTTCATTGAGAATATTTTATTAGTAGAAGACTTAAAGCATAATCTATTGAGTATTAATTAGCTATGTGATAAGGGTTGTAATGTAAATTTTTTTCTCATTAGTTGCATATTAAGCTAAGATGGAATTGATGTACTACATAAAAATAAGGTAAATAATGTGTACAT
>NW_021533580.1:0-286 GCF_001605985.2 Dendrobium catenatum | reverse complement strand
AAGAAGAAAGACCAAGAGAGATAAACGGAGAGAGCAAAAGAGAGAAAGAGATAGAGAGAGGGAGAGAGAGAGGGGCGTACAGAGAGAGAGAGCGGCGGAGAGAGAAGGAGAGAGAGAGAGAGAGAGAGAGAGAGAGAGAGAAAGCAAGAAAGGGCAAGGGAGTGCAAGAGAGAGAGAGAGAGCAAGCTAGAGAATGAGAAAGCTAGAAAAAGAATAAGAGAGAGAGAGAGGGATAGAGAGAGAGTGAAGGAGAGAGAGAGAGAGAGACAATAAGAGCAAGAAAGAG
>NW_021533579.1:0-273 GCF_001605985.2 Dendrobium catenatum | reverse complement strand
GTCGTCACTCTGTGCCCGTCGGCTGCCCGTCGGCATAAAAATCTCCTTTTAACTCCCAATCGTTATATCAATGATCAATAGTTTAAAGGAAAGCCCGTCGGCCCACCATCCTGTACAGGTCAAGTCAATCTCCAACCAACGGTTCAACCAGGTTCCACTTGTCTTTCAGTAGCAATAATCAGATAGTGACATTAATATGCATATCAATTGAAATCATCAATTTCAGAAAAATTGTAAATCGTACGAAAATCCAGCGACATAACGGCAGTATAC
>NW_021533578.1:0-254 GCF_001605985.2 Dendrobium catenatum | reverse complement strand
AGTAGAAGACAACTGATTTGTAAAATTTATAGAAAAATTGAAAATAAAATAGTAGAAAGCAAATTAATTAAATTGTAATGCCTTTTAACTTTGTAAAAGAGTAAACTTGTTAGAATCTATAAACTTTGCATTATAGCCAAATGATCAAATCAAAAGGTCAGAAATAAATCTATAATCGAATCGATCTGCTCCCCAAAGTCTTAACCGGTTCATCACTTTTTCAGTTCTAAAACTAAATAATGCCAATTCTAGCT
>NW_021533577.1:0-266 GCF_001605985.2 Dendrobium catenatum | reverse complement strand
TCCTTTCCAATACACCTTGTATAGATCTATAAATAGGAAGTAGATTGCTTAATAAAATTCAAGCTTTTCCTTCTCAAATTCCCGTTTTAACACTTATTGAGTAAGAGCTGATTAATTAAAGCTTTATGATAATTCAAACAATGGAATAAAACCAAAAAGTGGTAAACATAAGCTTAGGCCAAGTTACTCGCGAAAAGTAAAAAATCTCATAATAATCAATTACTCTTGACATTGCATACGAGATGGGTTTCAACAAGAAATCCCTA
>NW_021533576.1:0-1855 GCF_001605985.2 Dendrobium catenatum | reverse complement strand
AAAGTAAAATTGAATTAAAATTTTCATGTTTTATTTAATATGTATATATTTAATTTAATAGATTACTTTTAAATTAATCGGCATTAATTTATCCCACAATATTGACAAACATTCCATGCAATGCCTCCACCCAAACAACTAAAAGGAATCACTCTACATGACAAAATGTTTCATAATAGTCATTAACGACCACTGCTATCTTTAAGAAGGATACGAAGATACTTAATCATAAAGAAAAAAAAAAAGTTTAATGCCTACGGTATTGCAAAAATTATTTGAATTTACAATAGACTTAGGAAAGCATATTTTAGATTTATTACAATTAGCATGAAGTCCCATATACATGGCGAAGGCGAAAAAAGATCGTTTGAAGAGAATTATGTGACACCTCCATATTCAGCATTCAATTCAATATGTTCTAACTTGATTCAAAAGAGGCAATTGTTTGAATCTCTATATGTTGAACTATTATACATGTGCTTGAGAGTATTTTGTATGTGTGTGTAAATCTTTGTGTTCTAGAGCTAGTCCCGGAGATCATAAGTGTTGCGGGCTAGAATATACATAGTGATAAGTTAGAATTTTACGTCTCAGTGTTGTATGAATATTGAGCACAAAAAATAGAGAACACGAGATTTTTATGTGGAAAAAAACTAAAAGGGGAAAAACCACGATGCCCACACTCAGTTGCAATGGCTCCACAAGCTTTTGAGTAGATTACATGTGACTGAATCATCCTTCAATTCAGAATGATCAGATTAAAATATTCAACCGTCAGATTGAACTCTAGTTATGAATGGAGATTGGATGGAAGTCCAATGATGTTCAGTAATGGGGCAAAAGTCTGGCGTTAGTCGGTGGCTGGGCAAAAGTCTGGCGTTAGTCGGTGGCTGGGCAAAAGTTTGGCGTCAGTCGATTGTTGGGAAAATGTCCGACGTCTGTCGGTGGCCGGACAAAAGTCCAACGTCAGTTGCTGACCAGGCAAAAATCTATCGTCAGTTGATGGCTTGGTAGAAGTTCAACGTCAATTGATGGCCAGTCGAAAGTCTGACAATAATCGGTGGTAAGGTGGAAGTCCAACGACAGTTAGTGGTTGGGTGGAAGTCTGGTAGTGATTGAGGAGGAGTCTCATGGCAAGAGATCTCTGGTTTCTCTCTCTCTCTTCCTTGCTTGGATCCCCCTCAATTAAAGGTGATAATATTTGACACAACCCAAAAATCCGACTCGAATCTGACCTTCGGAGTATGGTTAACCTGGACCCGAAACGGGCCGAGCCCGGGATCAACAAATAGACCCGTTTCAAAAAACAAGTCAATTTCGAGTTGACCCAACAACCCAAAATTGACTCGTTTGCGACCCAAAACCCATTTTGACCCGAAAATAGGAGATTGACTCATTTTTTACCCAAAAATTAGTAATTTTTTTACAGTCTAAGGTCAATTGGATCGTGTTGGGTTGACCCTGACCCGAATCGGGTCAGGTTCGGGTCCAATAAACTGACTTGCTTATAAAACGGGTCAAATTCGAGTTGAACCGAATAGTGTCGTCGGGTCAGTTCCAGGTTTGAGCCAAATCCCAACCCGTCACCTAAAATTGACACCCCTACCCTCAATGATGAATAAGTGGTCTATTTATAGTTTTTTGAGAGTGTCATGACTAATAACTAGGAGAGAGATCAATGGTAAGGTGAGAGTGTTTTGAATGGATGGCCGATATTGATTCCCTAGCTTGATTGTGGATTATTCACTAGGCATTTGAATGTCTTAATGATATCATAATTTGATGAGCTTAGGCTTGTTAGATTTGTCTTGTTTAGCCGCTCGATTTGATTATAGGCATGTTACATTTGGAAATT
>NW_021533575.1:0-232 GCF_001605985.2 Dendrobium catenatum | reverse complement strand
AAATGTGTAGTTATCTCCTAACAATTTTAGAAGATTTGTTTTTGCTCTTGTGTGTACTAACATTGCAGGAAAATCAAACTCCAGAACACGAAGTCTTCAAAACAAATTCAACATGAATTAGTTTATGAATTTAAAGCATTGTAATTTTCTTTGAAATAAAGTTGAAAGGGAGTGATTATAATTGAGTGGATAAAAACATACACACACACATAAGGAGATCATATAAAATTTA
>NW_021533574.1:0-305 GCF_001605985.2 Dendrobium catenatum | reverse complement strand
CCATGCTATAATGTTAAAAGGATCATGGTTGACTATGGGAGCTCAGTAGATGTTTTATTCTACTTAACTTTTCTTAATATGGGTCTGTCCAGAGAAAAACTCCTGCCCACTGCCGGTCCACTATACGGATTTGACAACCGACCTGTAAGAGTGGAAGGAACCATCAGTCTCCCGGTCATACTTGGAGAATTCCCCCGTCAAGTTGAGCATCCTATTCAGTTCATTATAGTAAAATCTGAATTAGCCTACAATGTGATCTTTGGAAGGCTACTCCAAACAACCTTCGGAGCTATTACTTCAATTCC
>NW_021533573.1:0-269 GCF_001605985.2 Dendrobium catenatum | reverse complement strand
AACCAGTGCGGCAAACAACACTGACTCATTTTTCACCATCCTGATAAAGGCAGAGAACTTTGACTCATTTTTCACTATCCTAGTGAAGGTAGAGAACCTAGCACTAGTTTTCACCCTCCTGGTGAAATTAGAGAAGCTTGACAATCTTTGGCCTTAAAGTTCTACTTCCAAGAGCCAATGACGAAACAAAACAAGTCACCTAGGGGAAACAACATAAAAGCTTGCTCGGAGAAACCATGTGGAATCCCCTCACACTTCTTCTCCTCATG
>NW_021533572.1:0-235 GCF_001605985.2 Dendrobium catenatum | reverse complement strand
TCTTCAGCAAATCCCGTAACACAAAAAAATAGCGTAGGTGAATAGTGCGATGCTGATACGATGTCGCACTGTTCATCTACCGAATTTAGAGCGAATGACGGACGACATATCACCATATGTAATTCTATTTAGGGGTGTCAATATTTGACACGACACGAAAACCCGACACGGAAAATTCGGGTTGGACCCTAAACCCTAAACCCTAAACCCTAAACCCTTTTGAAAAACGGGTCGG
>NW_021533571.1:0-270 GCF_001605985.2 Dendrobium catenatum | reverse complement strand
ATACCTGGACCACATAATCCAAAAGCAAAAATTGATATCTTTTTGCAACCATTAATTGATGACCTTAAATTATTATGGGAAGGAGTGGTCAAATATGACATATCAACAAAACAAAAATTTCTCATTCGAGCTGCTTTGTTGTGGACCATCAATAATTTTCCAGCTTATAGTATGTTGTCTGGTTGGAGCACAGCCGGAAAATTAGTTTGTCCTTACTGTATGGAGAACAGTAAAGCTTTCACATTAAAACATGGAGGAAAAAATATTTGG
>NW_021533570.1:0-212 GCF_001605985.2 Dendrobium catenatum | reverse complement strand
AGCTCAACGCTCGCCATGGTCGTTGGGTCGAGTTCTTGCAGGAGTACACATACACGATTAGACACAAAGCGGGAAGTGAGAATAAAGCTGCGGATGCCCTTAGTAGGAGACTGATGATCACCCAAGAGATGAGGACTGAAGTTATCGGATTTGAACGCCTTAAGGAAGACTATAAGGACTGCCCGGACTTTAACGATACCTATTCCCTTCTG
>NW_021533569.1:0-271 GCF_001605985.2 Dendrobium catenatum | reverse complement strand
GGTCCATCCACTGGTCCTCACCCTCCTTACCCTTACCTATATTACTACCCCTATCCAGTGCAGCATGAACAGGGTGGACCATCACGACCACCAGAGGTTGGCGCTAGCGATCCTGTAGTAGCAACAGATAAGCATCAATACATCGAGCCTGACGGCGATAAGTAAGTTCAATTTAAGTTATTAAGTTATTTTTATTTTGATATATTACATGTTATTGATAAACAAAGTCACTTACAGCTTCAATCTTTCAAGGCCACCTATACATATGATC
>NW_021533568.1:0-211 GCF_001605985.2 Dendrobium catenatum | reverse complement strand
TATCTTGATTCTTTCTTTACTCTACCATCATAATAGAAGGTAGCTTTTAGCTCCATCGGGACCTTTCAGTGATGGATCTTTGGATATAAGGACCAAATGTTGCATCCTGATATTCACCATACAGAGCTCAATATCATTATTATTTTTGCTGCTACTATAGCACATAAGTGACTAGCCAAAGATGGAAAGAGAAACCATTCCCCAGCGGAGT
>NW_021533567.1:0-328 GCF_001605985.2 Dendrobium catenatum | reverse complement strand
CTCAGATAAGAAAATATAATTAAATATGGATATGCATTGCTTTACATAATAGATATCAGATCGAAGTGGCATTTTTTTAATTATTATATTAGAAATAATATGAAACTATTATCAGGCGATTTATGTAAGAATAAAACTAAATTTTATTTTATGAAGTAAGAAATGCCGATAACATCAGCCAGAAAAAAGATCGGTTACACTCATCCGCACGCATAAGAAATGATATTAAATTGCTATATTTATATATTAATTTATGATAATTAATAGATAAATTATATAAAATAATATATCAATGCTCGCCATTTTTTTTTTTTCGTGTTCTAGTTCA
>NW_021533566.1:0-235 GCF_001605985.2 Dendrobium catenatum | reverse complement strand
GGCCCATGCGGGTTTTTGATTACTTTTATCCCTTTTAGTGTACCTATGTGTATACAAGCTATGGTGCACATGTGGGGATATTTTGTAATATATATATTTTGTTTATGAGTGGTACATGCAATGCATAAAAATCTTCTGCAATAGCTTGTAGGAGTCCATCTTTATCGTAGTCTTTTTAGCATTTGCTTGTAGGTAATCTACTTTGTGTCCAATAAATTTCTTATAGTGGTTTGTA
>NW_021533565.1:0-313 GCF_001605985.2 Dendrobium catenatum | reverse complement strand
GCAAATGCGTCTTTATGACTAGGTCGAACATCATCACCGCAACATGGATGGGATGGAGCACGAACTTCTCCTCAAAGATGGGCTAGATGATATCTATGATGGTGATGATCGGATCCAAATCTTTGTTTTGACTTGGAGTTAATCGCTCAAGTCCATAAGGTCGATATGGACTAGATTGAGATTCTGCTATAGACAATGGTGCTAGAATGGGACCTTGTGCAGCATTGCGCACTTGAACACTTCCATTGCCATATATCATGATGGAACATGTCGAGGAACATGATGAACTCATTCAAAAGATCTTGTTGGATGG
>NW_021533564.1:0-300 GCF_001605985.2 Dendrobium catenatum | reverse complement strand
CAGCCTGTTATGTTTTAAACAGAGTAAACATTAGATAAAAGCTGAATAAAACTCCATATGAACTCCTTAAGGATAGGACACCAAACCTTTCACATTTACATGTCTTTGAGTGTAAGTACTTCATCTTAAATAATGGTAAACATCCCTTAGGAAAATTTAATCCCAAGTCTGCTGAGGGTGTCTTCTTAGGTTATTCTTCTGTAGGTAAGGCCTATAGAATTTTTAATAAGAGAACCCTTGTAGTAGAAGAGTCTACCCATGTGGTATTTGATGAATCAGATAAGTCCTTTGAATCTAAAA
>NW_021533563.1:0-1545 GCF_001605985.2 Dendrobium catenatum | reverse complement strand
GTGGTATTAGAGCAATGGTTTTAGAATTTGGAATTTGAATTGTAAGACCTTTGGCAGTATTTCTGTTAGATGAGGAAGCTGAGCACTGGTGGGTAGGCCAGCAGGAAGCAAAGTTTCAGGGCAGATTGAACTCCCTGATTACTTGGGAAGAATTTGCTGAGGTATTCCGAGCTTGGTTTGTTCCCCTATCTGTCGTGCAGCAGATACATGAGAGTTTTCTGAGGCTGGTTCAGGGGAGCAAGACGGTGATGTAGTACGAGGTAGAGTTTACTGCCTTAGCTCAATATGCTCCGCAGCTAGTGAGTACTTGTGCTGAGAAGTGCTACCGATTTCTGAGGGGACTACGAGATAGTCTGAGGCAGCCCCTGGTACCTTTTCACATTTCTGATTTTTCTGAGCTTGTGGAGAGAGCTCGTCTGATAGAGAACGATCTGATGGCTACTCAGCAGCGGTGGACTGCGAGTAGGAAGAGGTTTGGGGGTGATTCGAGTAGTAGTTCCTCTGGCAAGAGGAGATTCGTTTCTGGTTCTAGGGACTCTAGGAGGAGTGGACAGTCAGGATTTACTGGTACTGCTATGCCCAGTACGACCAATTCTGGATCTGTTAGTGGGGCAACTGTGTGCCAGAGTTGTGGACGACGACATTTTGGCCAGTGCTACAGGATGACTGGTCAGTGCTTCAGATGTGGTCAACCAGGACATCAGATTGCAGAGTGTCCACAGGCTGGATTTGATCGACGATCTGATTTTCGATCTGAAAGCTTTGTTAGACCTGACGGATCAGCAGGAAGACCGAGGACTGTTCCTCCACGCCCTATGACTGAGGGATTTTCTGGTAGAGGTGGTGGTTCGAGTTCTGTGCCACGGAGACCACCTACTGCTAGTTAGAGGGAACCAAGTAGTTCTGTTGCTTCAGCTCTAACTCCAGTTCAGCCACGAGTGTATAGTCTGAGTCAGTAGGAGGCTCGAGATGCTCTGGATGTGGTGATAGGTACGATTTATATTTCTGATCAGCCCTGTTTTGTTTTGTTTGATTCTGGAGCCAGTCACTCGTTTTTGTCCGAGCGTTGTTTTGATGCTTTGCATCTGGATTCAATTTTACTTCTGGTTTCTCTTTCTGTGCTTTTATCGGCTGGAAGTAATTTGATTGCTCGGAAGTTTTGTTTTTGTGAGCTTGAGATTGCTGGCAAGAAGTGAAAATCAAGTTTAATTTTGTTACCGATTTCTTCATATGACATGATTTTGGGCATGGATTGGCTGAGTCTGTATGAGGCCCAGATTGACTGTTTGAAAAAGCAAGTGAGCTTACTTATGTCAGGAGAGAGATGTGTATTCCAAGGTTTACGAGGTGTTCTCTCTTGCCTGATTTTTGTATTAGAAGTGAGAAGAATGTGGAAGAAGGGTTGTCCAGTCTTTTTGGCTTATGTACGGGATATGAACCTGAATGTTGGTTCTATTTCTGATATCCCAGTGGTACGGGAGTTTGCAGATGTATTTCCTGAGGAGTTTGTTGGTTTACCTCCGGATAGAGATGTGGAGTTCTCTA
>NW_021533562.1:0-4451 GCF_001605985.2 Dendrobium catenatum | reverse complement strand
GCGATCTCGGTCGATCGTGGCCGTCGAGGTAACTTCTTGATTTAGGAAGTAGATTCAAAACGTAAAGAAAGTCAAATGGATTTTAATGGTGTCAAACAGGGCTGAATAAAATTAAAATAGGCTAAGATTGGGTCGAGCTCGAGTCCAATCTTGACTCGATTCGAGTCGATTTTGGTTCAAGCCGGCGCGACGAATTTAATTGAATGAAATTAAAATCAAAATAAGCATCAATTTAAATCCAATTAAGTACGAAATGATGAAAACAAACCAATCGAGTATAATTGAATGCATTCGAGTCTTATCCGGCTCGAGTCGGGTCGATTCGAGCTCAGATTGGGTTCGACGAGATTCAATTAGATCGATTGAACGAGCTCGAGCACATGTTCGAGCCAAAATCGAGGTCAACAAATGGACTCCCAACATATGCAGAGAACAATGGGTGAGCCGCATATGTTGGCATTGACCTTCCTAACTCTAGGAAGACACAACCTCGAGGTCAACCAAAGAAACTCACTAAGAAAATGCGATCCACTAATGAGAACCAGATCAATAAAGAGAGAGAACAAGTCAATCATCCACCCAACCAAAGTGAGAGGATAGGAGAAGGAAAGACCACGTGCTCACACGAGCAAAGTCGAAGTGAAATATGAAAGAACAGAGTAGAATTCAAAGATCACCTACGACAAAGATCTAAGATGATGCGGAAAGAAGGGAATCAATTGGAAATCATGTCAAATAGCCAAGTCATAATCAAAGGGAATAGAGTTAAGGCGAACACAAAAAGTCCACAAGAAATACTCTACTATCGTCGGGCGCATATGCCGCGACGATAATAAGAGGAAAGGACACTCCACTATCACTGGCGCATATGCCAAGGTGATACGAAGAGGAAAGAACACTCTAATATCATCAGGCGCATATGCCGCGACGATAACAAGAGGGAAAGTACACTCTACTACCGTCGGGCGCAAATGCCACGACGATAAGAAGAGGAAGAGTACACTCTACTACCGTCGGGCACATATGCCACGATGATAAGAAGAGGAAAAGGTGCACTCTACTACCGTCGGGCGCATATGCCGCGATGATTAGAAGAGGAAAAGAACAACACTCTACTATCATCGGGCGCATATGCCACGATGATAAGAAGAGGAAAAGTACACTACACTACCATCGAGCGCATATGCCGCGACGATAAGAAGAGGAAGAGGGTGGTGAGAAATGCCTCCCAGGGACTTTGTCGGGCTCTCTCAACCAAAAAAAAGAACTCTACACTCTAATACCGTCGGGCACATATGTCGCGGCGATAAAAAGAGGAAAGAACAACACTCTAATATCGTCGGGCGCATATGCCACGATGATTAGAAGAGGAAAAGTACACTCTACTACCACCGGGCGCATATGCCGCGACGATCAGAAGAGGAAAAGAACAACACTCTAATATCGTCGGGCGCATATGCCGCGGCGATCAGAAGAGGAAAAGTACACTCTACTACCGTCGGGCGCATATGCCGCAGCGATAAAAAGAGGAAAGAGCTCAACAACCACCCAACGCACATGTGCGTGGTGCTGTGAGAAAGCCAAAAAAGTAAGTAAGTCATCATCTAAGAAATCCCAAGCTCATATTTTAGTTTCCACATGGTAGAGGACAAATCGTCGTGGCCATGAGTAATTTAAATATAAGTAGAATTTCTTAAGTAAATTGAAATCATGTGCAGCATGAAATGAACGATCGATATATATCTCTCTAAACAGAAGAACATATATATGATCGAGTAGAAAGAGTAGCAAGGGGACACACTTGCTAATAAGAATAACAATCATCATATCAGAAATTAATAATCACTAAAGGGTCACAGCGGTAACGCCCATACTAACTGTTGGGACCCTGTGAGAGGTACAAGCAACCCTTATGCATTCAAAAGAGGCTGCTCTTATAACCAAAAGTAAGATCTCAATGACAAAGTATATCATTTGAAAGAGATAGCGGATCGACTTTCTGCTAGAAGATCAAAATCCACTAAGAAGTGATGTTAACATCTAGAGCCAGATGTACTACATCACCAGTAAGGGAGCACAACCATAATCGAAGAAATGAACATACAGTCATCTCCTACACAATCATTGAAATGTTTCAAGGAGAGACAAGAGGGACTTTGGGCCCTTGGAGCATAGAACCGGGTTCCACCTGTGACAAGGGCAACCGATTCTACTCAATTAAGAGCTTCCCTTTTTTTTTTAAACCTTATATTCACAGATATAGATCAAGCACACCGGAACATAAAGAGGGGGAAATTGTTGGCTTTGATATCCCAGGCCATACTCGCCACATGAGTAAAACTGGGGAGAGAGAAAAATCACAACAACAATTTGTAGAAAGATTCACCAAGTGACAATGGATCAACATCACTATATTTGACTAGTGTAGATCAAGGATGGACCCAGCATCACATTCCATAAAGGATTCAAGTTAGTAGTTTTGATATCCCAGACCACACTTGAAGATAACAAGTGAAACTAGGGAAAGTCAACCCTCAAAGGGGACTGAAAAGGAGATCTTGTGCAACAATACCAAAATTGATTAGTGAATGTGGATGTAAGCACAAAACATCCCTACGGCGTATTTACACACAACCCCTAAGGAGAATCTCATACTTTGCATGACGAACATCACGTGGTAGAGGACAAATCGTCGTGGCTACGGATTGCCAAAAAGTACAAGAAATCCTTTAGAGTCATATCTATACAGAGGAATATTTACAAGTGGCGAGAGATGCCCCTTGTGACATGCAAACTCAAGCGTAGTACTTTCGCAAGTACTGCCCATTAATGATGGGCATGGGATGAACACCATTCGCATCAACTAGCAAGTAAGATCCACCCTCGTATACTTGCTCTACAACAAATGGGCCTTCCCAAATGGGCTCGAACTTACCACCTCGACGACGACGCGAGATGATAGGCCTACGCAAGATAAGGACTAACTCACCGACCTGAAAAGTATGGGGTCAGACGAGGCGATCATGTGCTTGGGCCATCCGGGCCTGATACAACTTAAGGTTCTGATGAGCTTGCAAACGAAGCTTTTCTAAACCATTAAGTTCTTCCAACCGTAGTCGGGCATTATCTTCGTGGGACAGATTATGGCTAACTGCTACACTCAATGAAGGGAGCTCGACCTCTAGTGGAAGGACAGCTTCAACCCCAAAAGCTAAAGCGTATGGTGTACACTGAGTAGGAGTACGGTATGTAGTCCTATAGGCCCATAATGCTTCAGGTAATTTATCGTGCCATTCTCTTTTATTTGCCACAAGTATTTTTCTTATCAACTGGACTAAGGTCTATTGAATGCTTCAGCCAAACCATTAGCCTTAGGATATTAAATCTAGGAATACCGCCAATTTATGTTATGGCGGCGGGCAAATCTAAGCACAATCTTGGTGCTTCTAAAAGACGGGCCGTTATCCGAATTATAAACGGCGGCGGAACACCAAAAACGGTAGAAACAATGATCGCGAAGAAGCGCATCACATCTTTTGATTTGAAACTTCTTTAAGCGGGATACTTCTGCCATATAGAGATAATCAGTAGCAGCCAGAATAAACCTATTGACCCTTAGAGGAAGGAAGGATCAATAGGACCACTACATCCGTGCCCCAACTCTCAAAAGGAACAAAAAGACACAGTGGGGTGCAGCGGATTAGGAGGTTGGTGGATAACAGTATTATGAATGTTGGCATTGGTGGCACTTCCTAGCGTGCTCCATATAATCACGGATCCATAGTCGGCCAATAGTAACCAAAAGGCGTTTAATCCTAACCTCATCTTGGTCCGGACTGAAATTTGAGCACCAACAAAAGTCCCTCATATACTCGCCCATGACCTTACGAGCCTCCTCGTTGTTGAGGCAAACGAACCACCCATCTGGTCAAAAGAGGCGTCGGTACAGAGTTTCATTCACATAGGAGAGGACAAAGCTCTTCTCCTAATCTGAGTGGAAGAGGTGATCATCCGGAAGCTTTCTACCATGCTTCAGTAACTCCACCAGGGGACCTCTCCAATCTGACTCTTCCTCAATAGCGCAGACTGTGAGGGTCTGATCGGGAGAAGCAAGTCCGCGGGACACAGAGTTTGTTTTTTTTCGGTACTGACAACAATTGACAAAACCTGATTTCCATTCGGTGTCAGTCAACTCCTTAGCAGTTTAGCTAGTGCATCCCTCTACCATTCTCCAGATCGAGGAATCTAACTAAAAGTCACTTCCGGGATCAAACCACAAGAGCTTTCATTGCCCTATCGTGGTAAGGAAAGAGCTCAGGTTTGAGAACTTTGAAAATTCCAGGCCACTTGATTCAATATTAAATTGGGAATCTTCGAAGATCTTTCACCCGCACGATACTCATTACTGAATAGCCAACTCCAAGTCCTACAAATTAGGGCTTCATACTCAG
>NW_021533561.1:0-221 GCF_001605985.2 Dendrobium catenatum | reverse complement strand
TCCCTTGAACGGTGCATGATCGCAGGAATCAAGATCGGCCGTCCATCCGAACCACTCCCAATATCTTTCACTTATTTACAAATCATGCTTCTCAAGAATTCTATAAATAGAACCACATTTCCTCTTGAAAAGGGGGGAGAAGCCAAGAGAGAAGTAGGAAGAGAAGAAGGAAGAGAAGAAAGAAAGCTCCAACCTATCACGACCCAACCCGACCGGAACGA
>NW_021533560.1:0-245 GCF_001605985.2 Dendrobium catenatum | reverse complement strand
CCCCAAGACCAAGGTGAGGGGTACTTTCGTCATTATACTTATTGCTGATACAGTAATGCCACACTCGTAAAAACCACACACATCAACTAAAATTTATGTTAATTAAACAAATTTTAAGTGAAAAAATTCAATTAGGCTGATAAATATATTTTTATTTTTTAATTTAAAAAGTTACATCAAAATAATCTAAAACTTAAAAAATATTTACTTTTTTATTAAAATAAATATTTAATATTTATTTTAAT